>NC_046157.1:171386597-171686597 GCF_011064425.1 Rattus rattus | reverse complement strand
ATAGCTCCATTATCTGTGATTGAAACCAGTTCTTTTAAGATTTTCTTTCACATCTTTTATACAGTTCATAATATGTGTTGCCAATATTATGATCACACACATTAGGAAAAGTCACAGGAAGAAGCCATTATTTATATATTCAAATGGGTGGTATTAAATTTTAGCACTGGTTAAGCTGTAATTTTAAAACATTGTGGTTGTATTTATAGGCTACTCATGAAGCAGCTCAAATTTTCTGTCCTTCCCAACTAATATCTTTTAGAAGGATATGATCAGAGATTTATTACATGCTTTAGTGCTTAACCTAGTGGGAAAAATAGTGTTAATTTTTTACTTCCATGGGTAGCTAGTTAGAAACAGCTGCTTTTATTTTAAAATAATTCTGTGTTAAAGTAGTGTCCTCAGATTTGAGCATCATGCCAGGGGTTTTAAAAATCAGATTAATACCCTCAAACTTGGAATTTTCCCCCTGAAACTGGGCTGGGCAAGAATAGTTTCATTAATTGACAAGTTTTATGGAGATAGTTATGCGAGTCCTTTCTTTTGAATAAATGCATCATCAATTTGATCATTTATAAGAAAGAACATGCTAAATATCCATGCAACTTTTATTTGCCTGATGCAGTTATCATCGCAGAGACTTACCGTCTCCATAGGCTAACCTTGTCCTAGTTCTAGAAGCTCCTAGGGATCATGCAATCTAATCCAGGCCTAGAACATTTTCAGCCTGTAAGACTGAGTGCTGAATAAACTCTCCCTTTTGAGTTCCTTCTGAACTGCAGTTAGCTGTTTCAACTCAGCTCTTCTGCCTCAAATGCTCCAAATTGACTGATTCCAGTCTGGCTTCTCTCAGCTTCCTACTGAATTGCTTTGCTTGGTCCTCAAAGTAACTCTGCTGATTTTTTCCCCTTATCTTCTGACTACTGTTTCTCTGGCTCATCTTGTCTTCACCTACAACCTTGTCTGTAGAACCATTCCATCACAATTGCTCTGAACTCCACCAATGAAACTACCACCGATCGGCTCTCCTATACTATTGACTAGGGAGTGTTGGGATTAAAGGATAGTACCATCGACCTTTGACCTAAGCTTTTTTATACCTGGAACTAACTCTCTACCAGGCTGTCCTAGAACTCAGAGATCTGTCTCTGTCTTCTGGGATTAAAGGCATATCTGTTTTCTAGCCAGAGTAACCATGTTGCTAGATTAAAATTTCTCTACAGCTAAGCACTTGCACCTTGTTATTTGAGTAGATATAAATGCTAAAATTGACAGGGAAGTCAGGGAGAAGATAAATTATGATGCAAACAAACAAAAACTAAAGCAAGCAAGCAAAAATCCCTACAAATATTTTTACCCGGCTTGAAGCTGGTGTCCTGTAATCCCAGCATTCATGAGTTAGAGGGAAGAAAGTGGCTATTAATTCGAGGCGTCGTGTTCTATGTAAAGATCATCTCAGAAGCAAAACAGATATTTTCAAGCAGATATGTTTTAAAAACTTTTTACAAGAAATTCATTTAAATGCATTCAATTTTTATTCCTGCTCAACCTTACTTGACTTTTTATTTGGGGAAAGAAATTCATGTCATCAGTTCAGCGACATGGTGATATTCTCCTATGGATGAAGTATGCATAGCAATCTCAACAGAGGCTAAAATATAAACTCTAAATATTAGTTAAATCACTAAGCAGGTTTAAGTAGCATTAGAATAATTCGAATGACTTGAATACAGGAATTCCATGTAAGTTAAGAATCTGTAAATCAGAGATAAAAATGGATTCAGTAAAAATGGGGGAAGACATTTTAGCCACAGAAGGAAAATCTATTACTTACTTTTTATCATAATCAGTGTATATCTTTCAAGCAGAGCAGAACTTTCAACAGAATCTGATCAGGTTCCCGATGTCCCAGAAAGCATATACAACTATATTTACATTGTTTTTATGTGTGAGCTATTTTTCAGTGTTTTAATAGCATAAAGAACTCATGCGCTATATATACACTTAACACAGGTTAGAGTTATCACAGAGATAGGAGCCTCCCTTGATGCCTAGGATGGCTCCATGAGATTCAGCTGTAAGGCATTATTTCAATTAGTGGTCAAGAGTGGGTAGGAGGACCCAGCCCATTGTGGGTGGTGCCATCTCTGGGCTGGTAGTCTTGGGTTCTATAAGAGAGCAAGTTGAGCAAGCCAGGGGAAGCAAGCCAGTGAGTAACATCCCTCCATGGCCTCTGCATCAGCTCCTGTCTTCTGACCTGCTTGAGTTCCAGTCCTGACTTCCTTTGGTAATGAACAGCAATGTGGAAGTGTAAGCTGAATAAACCCTTTCCTCCCCAACTTGCTTCTTGGTCATGATGTTTGTGCAGGAATAGAAACCCTGACTAAGACATATATTAATTACACTTATATACATTAAATACATTTAAATTACATTAGATTATATAATGTATGTGTGTGTGTGTGTGTATGTGTGTGTGTGTGTGTGTGTGTGTAGAGAAAATACAAGGGCTATTAAAAGAACACATACTAAGAAAAGGCAAATTAGCAAAAGAGTTTTGTAGTTAAAGTTCTAATTATATCAATATGTAGGCTTGATAATGTATGCATAGGGAAGTAGAAAGAGAACAGAAGGAAATTATAGGATAATAAGGAATTAAAATTATGTTTCAGCTCATTAAAAAAATTAAGAAATATTGGGCCAGTCTTATTAGAATATACCAATAATCAGCATTCAGTTAGTCAAGGTAAAAGGTTCTGAGCTACAAAACCACCCTTTATACAACATTCAAGAAAATACTTGCAAAGTATTAAGACGAATTGCAATATATTATTAAAAGGATAATTTCAGCCTTTGCTTCATATTTATCTTTATCCTTCTTCACTATACTAAATATCAGTTCTCTCTCTCTCTCTCTCTCTCTCTCTCTCTCTCTCTCTCTCTGTGTGTGTGTGTGTGTGTGTGTGTGTGTGTGTGTGTGTGTGTGTGTGTGTGTGTGTGTGTGTGTGAAATACTATCTCTCTGGAGCCATGGCATACTTATGAGACAGACCTCATGAATGGATTCAGTCCTAGTGTATGTGAAGTGACCCACAGGTGACGTTTAGTATATTTCCAGTATACTTTTCTATTTTAACAGTTTCCATGACGTTGTTGGAAGAGGTGTGTCACTGTGGATGGCATTTGTGGTTTCCAAAGCCTGTCCCATGCTTGTGCAGATGGATGACCCGTGAGTTCTCAGCTATTGCTCAAGAGCCATGCCTGCCTGTCACCATGTTCCCTGCCATGATGGAAATGGGTCCTGGCCCCCTGGAATTCTGAGCCACTAAACTGAATGCTTTCTATTATAACTGTGCCTTGGTCGTGGTATTTTATCACAGCAAATGAAAAGTAATGAATAAGCAAATTTAATTATAATTATGAGGAAATACAACTAATAAATGCACATTGAACCCTGGATAATTTTAGTGAATTATAGCCGGGGCAAATCTATTTGGTTTACAACAAATGCCCGCATTATTTACTCAAAGATAGACACCATCTCTTTATTTCCCACCACATGGTAAAATCCTCCCTGTCCATAATTTGAGTTATGTAAATATGAAGCTGAATGAAAGAAAGCAGATAGAAAGGTAAAAATCTGTTACACAGAGTGCAAACGCTGATAACACGAGCCTTCCCATGGATGCAGCAGCAGCAATATCAGGAAGAACAAGGCCGCCAAAATTCTGTTTTAAATACAATACAAAATTTACATTATTCTTTAACTTATTCCCCAACCTAAACTGTATATATTTTATTGTGCTTTAAATGTATTAAACAAGCTGGGCTTTTATTTATTTATTTATTTGCCTTCTCTTTTTTATAAAGTCACAAATTGTTTATAGCATGTCAGTGGAAGTGTGGGTAATGTCAATGCCTTATTGAAATTCTATGCTCTTTTAAAACAAATTAACTCTCTCTGTCTCTCTGTCTCTCTGTCTCTCTGTCTCTGTCTCTGTCTCTGTCTCTCTCTCTCTCTCTCTCTCTCTCTCTCTCTCTCTCCTTCTCTCCCTCCCTCTCCTTATCTCTCGCCCTCTCTAGTGCTCCTGTGTGTGTGGTGGGGAGTGTGGTTGTATATAGACATAGAGAACAATTTGCTGGCCTGAGCTCTCTGCTTCCTTCAACCATCTTGGTTTGAAGATTAATTCAGGTCGTCAGGTTTGGCAACAGCAGCAGTCATCTCACTGGCCCTGAAGTTACAATGTCCTCTGGTTTTCTTTGCCTTTACCATGGTTACTCGAATACTCTCTGTCATCAACATAGAAACAGTATCCATATTCTTGTTTCTTACACCTCATAGCTAAATAGCCCCAAACATTCTACTGATAAATTCATTTACATTTTATTTTTTCTCCAGTTTAATAAGTTTATATAGGAATCAGTGATTTCCTGTCCACAGTTTCCCTCTAATCTGGGTCTAGGCATGGAGTCCTATGTACAGGAGATCTATATACTTCCTTCTTTATGATGATGTTTAAATATCACTGTTTCTGCAATTTACTGGTTTATATCATTGCATGCATGCTTTATCTTGTTGCTCATAATACATCATATCTTGAAATATATTTAAATTTAGTTTTAATTTAGAGCTCACCAATTTCTCTCTATATAGGATGCTCATTGCTTCTAACAAGAACTTCATGTTCTGTGGCTATGACCACAATTTTCATAACACTCAGACATTAATCAGACTTCTGTGCCAGTTGACACAGAAACATTGGCCAAATGGAGGTAGGTATGTGCACACACACACACAAACACACACACAAACACACACACAAAAACACACACAAACACACACACACACATACATATACGGTTTTAGCACTGGTTAATAACATAGAAGGGCTTGTTAATTCAAAAGCAAAGCCTATTCTCTGTATGTCCTCATTACAGGTCAACATTTAGAACACATTTATAAACTCCCAGAATTTGATTAACATTTTACTTACAGATTTTTCTTCTTTCTGGTAGAGCGCCATCCTGTCTTTTACCATAAATGTGATATACCTGTTCTCATAATTGTTTGTACTTATTAGTTTTTAAATATTTTATTGGATTAAACCCCATAGCATAGTGATAACTAAAATGTAGGTCTCTAGTTATAAGATAGAGAGTGAGTCTCCACAGGCAAAAGAGGAAACCACAGGATTGTATCTCAAGGAACCAAGGGCAGAGAGGCAGCCTTTATACCCTGATTCTGCTCTTCACCTGGAGTGTATGTAGGTATTTCCACACCTTAGAAAAGAAACAGACTGTCTCTTGAAATCTATTTTGGAAGCTGAGGGAGACTAAGATTTCAAATGATTGGGAAACCCACCCAGAATGGAGACACCTCCACAGACGAGTGACCGTGCCCTGGAAGCTCTCCCATGAGAATAATAATCAGCATTATTATTCGTGTACATTTACACTTGGCTTAGAATGAATTTATATGCCTGGCAACGGCATATTGTAGCTGTTGATAAATCTATATGGCAAGTCCTGTGACTCTAACAGGTCAATGAAGTAGCAGTGATCTTAGTGACTTCCAAAGTAAGAAAGGGTCATTTTCTGCCAGCTCTAAGCCCTCATTAAATTGCCATCAATTAAGGACAATGGGGACACCACCCTAACTTCAAAATTTTCAACCTAAAATTGTTCCAGTAGCAAGGCAGGATAACCAGTGTAGGGATGGGAGCACCAATCCACCTACAAAATGTTTGACCCCAAATAGGTTCTGTCTAAAAGAAATGCAAGGATAAAAATGGAGCAGACACTGAATGAATGGTCAGCCAGTGAAGGGTCCAAATTGGGATCCATCCCATGGGCAAGCACCAATCCCTCACACTGTTAATGATGCCATGTTGTGCTTACAGACAAAAGACTAGCATGGGCTGCCCTCTGAAAGACTCTACCAGCAGCTGACTGAGACAGATGCAGATACTTACAGCCAATCATTGGACTGAGGTTGGGACCTCTAAGGAAAAGTTAGGGGAAAGATGGGAGGAACTGAAAGGGACTGCAACCTCATAGGAAACAAACAGAATTAACTAACCCGGACCCTTGGGAAATCCAGAGACGAAGCCACCAACCAAAGAGCATACATGTACTGGTCTGGGGCTCCAGGCACATATGTAGCAGAGAACTGGTTTGTCTGTCCTCAGTGGGAAAGATGTGCCTAATCCTGTAAAGACTTGAAGTCTCAGAGTTGAGGGAGGTGCAGGAGGGGTGTACCCTCTCAGAGGAACAGGTGGAGGGAATGGGGGTAAGAACCGGGAGGGGGTTCAATATTTGGGATGCAAATAAATAAAATTAATTAATTAATTAATTAAAAAACAACTAATTAATCTCAAGGAAACCTGGGAATCAACTAATATTGTAGTCTTGTTTCATAAATAATCTTTAGAAGAATTAGAAGTAAAACATTTGTTGCCAAGTCCCAATGTAAGTGACGAGGACACTGTCAATGGGTAAATTATAGCTATGACAATGTGTTCCAATGCTGCTGGTTCCAAAACTGGTGCATTTCCATGCCTAAAGTTCAGACAGTGCTATTCACCAATAAAACAAGGAAGCATCATCTTGTTAAACACGAAACAGAGATTTAGGGAAGAGAGATTCAAAGTTTTAAAGTTTTCCTTGCTTTCTGGTGTGTGCTTCCCCCATCACCTCAATCTTTTAGACTTCAAATGAAGAGATTGTTTGTAATACAGTGTTCCCAAATGAACCTTCTGGTCACTGTGGACATGATGGACCATCGTGGTGTACTTAATAAATATAAATTTTGTGCCGTTTTCCATTCTTTATATATTTCATTTATTTTATTTAGTTATTATTTCCCGTGGTAGGGGAAATTGAATTTAGGATCTTGTTCATGATAGAACACATTCTCCCAACTGTATGGCCAACCCTCATTTTACTTTTTTCTTATTTAGAGACAGATTATCAGTTCTTTGCCTATGGTAGCTTTGAGTAACAGTGTTGGCAATTTAGGCCCTGAATTTTTGATCCTCCTGCCTTGGCCTCTGGCACACATCTGAGATTACAAACTTGTGTTGCCAGACATAGCTAATTTAAGCATTCTGTACAGGAAAGTCCCTGCCAGTTTAGTGATGGTATCTGGGCCCAGCTTTAACATCCTACACTATCAAGGCAAACACACGTGGACCGGGCGGCCTTTGCAGTGTCCCCCTACCTCAAAAATGTGGGTGTGCCACCAGAACAGTGTGTGTTGGCCCTGTGACTGCACACAGTGCCTGTAGAAGAAGTTAAACAACTGGCTAGACAATAGAAGCATAAAGAAGAAACGTTTTCCTTGACTTTGAACTCTGCAAAAGGGTTTGTCTTTGCATAGAGGACACAGAAGAATATAGTTGGATGATATCAGATATAATTTTATAGCAAATGCACAAGTAATTCTTATCTAGAAGTTTGATAGAAGGCAATAGTCTACTAAGTTTTATCTGTGTATCACACTTTGCTTTCAGTAGGGGAGTGAATCTTAAAGAAAAGAAAGGTAGAGAATCTAGCTTAGCTTAGTCTGTGTGTAAAGGGAATGTTGAAGTCGAATGAAAGGGTTTTTAGTGTGCTTGGAACTCTTCACTATTCAAACTTTGCAGTATCTTCCAGCATTAAAAACAGGAGGCAGGATTCCAGAGAGCAGAAAAGTAGCCAAGTTTTCTCCACACTCTAGAATTATTGGTACTTAAAATAGAAAAAATAAAGAAAATTTGCACACACACACACACACACACACACACACACACACACACACACATCATTTATACTCCTTGGCAATGTTAAATATGGAATTCCCTCACTGACATCTGCTTCCCTTGGTCCCAGTGAGCCACAACTAAGACTATTAAAATCCTTTGTGCTTGTCTGCTTTCCTGTTAGATTGTTTCTTTCAACATTGTTTGTAACAAGTGTGAACTTACAATTCTAGCATCAGAGTTATCTCCCGTTGTTATATAACTGATGTATACATTATGATGGGGGATGGTATCTTGGGCAGGTACCACAGGTGGGTTAGTTACGTGGTTCAGCATTTATTATCCATTTGTCTTCCTCCTAGGTTGTGCTGTACCAAAAACCCAAAACGTCTCCACTGCTCTGGTTCCCTAGAAATTAGGATAGCTAGTGGGATGTGACAAATGATTCTCTTCCAGCCCATTCTACCTTGCACTTCTGACTGCCTTGGCTGCTTGCCCCTAAGGAAGAGCTCTGGCACTTGCCAGTGATGGCTAGAGAAGAAAGATAATGGGTCACATAATCTGGCGTGGGTTAAAAAAATGGGCCCGTGTCTATCTGCAGACTGTGTGCTGTACAAAAGCAGGTAAATGAGCACACGCAAACTTATTAAGGCTCTTGGGTCAGTTTTAATCAGAAAATCACATTTAAGTGAAAACGTTTTCTCACCATCTTCACTGAGAGAATGGCCCTGCTCATCTGGCTCTCTATGTGGAGAAAGAGTGATTCCCTAACAGCAGGGAAGTGCTGACATTGAAAGCAAGATGGGCTTGAACTTTAGGTTTAGGGGGAAAAAAAAGAAAAATGATGTGTTTTCTTCACAAAGTCTTCGGTTTTTAAAATGTTTTAAACATAAAGAAATAAGTATTTAAGTAGATAAGTATCTACAATACCCAATGGTGGATTAAAATGTACAAATGCTGAATTTATTTATCAAGTAGAAATCAAATTTGAAATCTCAAAAGCCTGAAAAAGTTATTAAAGTAATAATGAAATTTATAATCTCTCTCCATTTCCTTGAGTACCTGAAATTTCCTAAGTGTGCTGTTATTGTGAGATGAGTTAGCAGTTCGCCTCCATGTCTAGTTCCAGGATTATCTAAGGAAAAAAAAGTGCATTGCATATTTGAAGAGAAGATTATTTCTTCTAATGAGAATGTATGTTAAAATGTCCCAGAAATCAGATTTTCTGTCTTTTAAGAACATGACTTTTATAAGTTAGGGAGTAGAGATTCTCTTACTAGGTATAAGCAGGAGAAAGTTTAGGAAAGTGCCTCTTTGTCAAACTTAGAATGTAAAAGGAAAGCTTGTTTAAGAATGGAGATGAAACAAAAATGTCAGATTTTAATGTGTTTTGATGACATTTTGATGGCAAGCCAGGATCAGGGACGACTGAACCCAGAACAAGTCTCCCAGTACTTAGTGAAGCAAAGTGTTGTGGCTATTAATCTTTGTCTGGTTAAATGTCTGGGCAAGGTGCATATTTTACTACTTAGAACAGAAAAAACTTAAAGCTCTGTGTCTGTACAAGTATACTTGTACATTTTAATACCCTTGTTCTTAAATGAGTATCAAACACCAAGATTATGTTGCTGTCCATGTTTAATATTAATATGCTGTGACCATTTTAGTAGTTGCTAACTTGCTGTATAAAGAATAAATGGAGGTGATCCTCCTTTTATGGTGGAGAAGTGAGCAAGAAGATTAAATCTGTAAAACTGCATGTGTTAATGTTTTTAAACTTTGGTGTTAGGAAGCATAGCGAGAACAAATGAAATCATGTTTAAGCCTGAATGTTGCATTAGGAATAGACTGAAATAATTTTGTCTGTTCAACATAGTAAGCTTGTTGTACATTTGAAATTGGATTTGATTGTTCACAGCAAGGACCTGCTTGCTTCCCCCTCTTCTCCTTTGGCTCTTAGAGGAACTAGTTTTGGCTGATGACTACGTCACTCCTGATCTTTGAGAGTGCCTCTCTACCTTCAATGTAAAGGGCAAAAGGAGACATATTAATACTTTCTCTTACATAGTATCTAGGAATAGTAATTCAAATACACTTCACCATCTCCGTAGGAGAGGGTCACAGAACACAGTGGTGTTTTTGATCAGCACTAGAAAGGAGTGTGTTTTCTTAGCACTGGACTCCTAGTTGATCTCCCTAAGCACACGATCCCTTATGTTCTCATTTTTCCTAAAATGTCGGAGATCATACTGAAAATGTGAATTTTCATATACTAATATACTACTTATACTATTAGTTTTCTTTAGGTACAAGTTTACAAACATCAGAGCATGGAGCCTCCATCTGCACAATCACTTTAGTCAATATCTGCTTATATATTTATATATCACATATCTAACTTTTCTTATCTATCATAGGTCAGCTACCTATAGTTAACTTTTGAAACCTATCATCTAACTGTCTTTCTGTCTACCATCTATCTATCTACCATCTATCTATCTATCTATCTATCTATCTATCTATCTATCTATCTATCTATCTATCTATCTACCTATCTACCTATCTATCATCTATCTATTTACCTGTCATCTGTCTTCTATCTATGGATCTATCAATCAATCATCTATCTATTTATTATCTGCCTTCTATCTATGAATCTACCAATCATCTATCTATCATCTATCTATCTAATATACCATCTAACTATACCTATATATCTATACCGATCCCTCTACCTACTTATACTTGTCTATCTTCTATCCACTTGCCTATTGATCCCCCCACCAAAATCATCTATTATGAAAAACTCTAAAGATGCTATTTTTGCATTCTTGTTCAAAACTAACACAACAAATTCACAAATTTTTAGATAAATCCAGGAATCATAGAGGAATCTGTGAATGACAAGAGGGATACAGGAAAGAAAAAATAAAATGTAGTATTTTACAAATGTATCATCATAAAACAAATTAATCGGACGAATATGGCTTATAACCTACAGCTATGGCTCAGTAGATAATCCATCAAATGAGATACGATTTAGGATGATGTGACATAGTGCTCTGAGATCCTGGTGCCTCAAATTATACACAAATGGTCCTGTTCAAAACATTTACAGTATTTTAGAAGAGAGAAGCAGGGAAAGAGAGAGAGAGAGAGAGAGAGAGAGAGAGAGAGAGAGAGAGAGAGAGAGAGAGAGAGAGAGAGACTAATCATAATAATCTAAGAAAAGTTATTGTCCATATGGTACAATCAAAAGTAAAAGACACAATTTAAATTTTTATGTGGATCATTTTTCTCTCAATGGGGATTTTTTAAAATAGTTTGTTGCCAAACCTTTTAATTTATTCACTGAGTAAAATTTTTAACATTTTTGTTAAACTATTTTATTCATTTACATTCCCAAAAGTTACCCTCCTTTCCTGTACCTCTTCCCTGAGTTCTTCAACCCCCTCCTCTGAGAGGGTGTTCCTCCACCCACCCAACCACACATACACCTCACCTCCACCAGCCTCCCTCTTCCCTGGAACATCAAGTTTCCACAGGACTAAGTGCATCCTCTCCCACTGAGATCAGACAAGGCAGTCCTCTGTCACAGACATGCTCCAGGTCACGGACCAGCCACAATGCACTACACTCAAGCCTATTTAGATTAGATACTTCACTTAGAGCAAAATTCCGTATGCAGTCTTAATTGTTGATGCATCACGAGTCAAAGAAACTCGAGTGCAGTAAGAACACAAGTAGAGTGGAAACGGCTGCAGTAACCTGAGAAAGGAAAAAAATGCAGGAGGTGGAGAGGAAACAGTCAGAGCATAATAATTTACATACAATTAATGAAATACTATAAAGGAAGTTTATGATTTACCAAGAGAAATATGGTAGTAAGAGCTGGAATAAATGTGTATTTGCAAAAATAACTGTTTTGAGAGAATAAACCTGCATTGTAGTTAAAGTCTGTTGTTACAGTTTTTTGCAGTTTCGGAGTTTTTAATCAAAATACGATGGCTTCCTTCTTAGGTGTGTTAGTGTTTTAAAAAACTTCCTGTCTGCAGAAAATGTGATACATGCCAGCGGTTCCTCTCAGTCCTTCCTCACGGAAGAAGTTATTCTTTGAGTTTTTACTATGATTTATAATGGGATTTAAAATACACACTACATTAGTTATTAATACAAACCACCAAAAAAAAAAAATAAATGATTCATTGTATGACTGTGGGAACAAATTAAAAAAAAAAAAAAAAGGAAAACAATGCCAGCTCTACCAAAACAGGTGATTGTCTTATCTCAAAGTAACACTGGGATACATGGCTAAATTGTCTTTATCAGTTATTAAGATACATTCCTTAACAAACTATATTTCTCATTGTTCCCAATAAAAATATTCCCAAATTTATTACATTTTGAGAAGATCAACTTAAAAATAAAAATCAAGAGGAGACGCAAAGCAATCTACATAACTGGAGCTGATAGAACATAAAGAACATTCTCTTCAAATTTATAATTTGACTGAATATAATTAAATTTACATTGACCGTACACCATCAAGTCGAATTTCTGTGAGGCAGATTGAAGGGCAGGGGTCTCCCGTGTGCGGTGAATTGTGCAGCAGTTTTAATGTTCTCTGTAGAGTGGCGTTTTTAATGACGTGATTTGTAAAATCCACTTTCCCCGTGTTAATGTGGGTGTGATTGGGATGTGAGCATGGTGGGTGAGGATTTTAACAACCCACATAATGTGATTCTCTCTGCTTTGAAAATTCAAAATGGATCTTCCTGAAAGCTTTTTGTGCTGCACTGTATTCCTGTTCGTTCTTGTTCAAATTCGTGACTGAGGCCAAATGACCCCTCATTGTGCACTGCTAAACTGAAGTCCCTTACACATGTCTCTCTGTAGCTCTCTCCCTCATAAATTTATATCTTCTCTTTTTACTTTATCATGTATTTCATTATGATTACACTATTTCTATTTTATCTTTACTCCTTTCAAAGTTTTTATTATATTCTTCTTCCTCTTTTATACCCATGTGACCTCTTATTTATTAATTTTGGTACATGCATGTACATGTAAACACACGCACACACACAGACACACACACACACACATATATATATATATATATACACATATATATACATATATATATATATATACATACATACAACCAGTTCAGTATTTAGAATACATTTATCTACCTGTCTGTCTATCTATCTATCTATCTATCTATCTATCTATCTATCTATCTATCTATCTTTCTTTCTTTCTTTCTTTCTTTCTATCTATCCATCCATCTATCTCCCAAAAACTGCTGTCCCTAATGGACTGCCTCACAGATTCCCCGCCCCCTATGCCCCTTCTCTTCTGAGAGGGTGCCATTCACCTATGTATATCCCCACCCTGACACATCAAGTCTCTGCCAGATTAGGCATAACCTCTTTTACTGAGGCCAGACAAGGCAGTCATGGAGACTGAGGTGTATGTCTGCTACGTGCATGCACGGGTCTTCATCTCCAATCTCTGTTCAAAGTTTGGCTGTGGCTATTTGCATGTTTCACTCTGCTGCTGAGTAGAGCCCCTCAGAGGATAGAGCTAGGTTCCTGTCTGCAAGCCTAATATGTTATCATTAGGAATGGCAGGGATTGGTGCTTGCTCCTGGGATGGGTTTTAGTTGGGCTGGTTATTGGTTGGCCATTCCTTCAGACTCTGCTCCAACTTTGTCACTGTACCTATTTTAGATAGGACAAATTGGGTCAAAAGTTTTGCGAGTGAGTTGATGATCTTATTCACTGGTGGTTCTGCTTGGCTACAGCAGGGGGCTTCTTCAGGTTCCATGTTCCCAGTGTTAGACATCTTTGCTAAAGTTACCCACTTGACTCCTGGGAATCTCCCCATCCCGGGCCTCTGGGAGTTGCTAGAGATAGGCCGTACTCAGCCACCCCTTGCACCTGCAAATTTCCATTCATTCTTTTGGCCCTCTGCATCTCTCTTCTGTCTCTCTGACATTCCTCTCTTCCTCTCCTGTTTCACTTAGTTTCCTGCTTCCTTCTGATTACTGTGACTATTTCGTTTCCACTTCTGAGTGTGATTCAACCATCTTCTTTTGGGTTTTTCTCCTGTTTAACTTCTTTGGGATTTGTGGGATATTCTGTTCTTTAAGGCTAATATCGACTCATCCGTGATTTCATACCGTTCATGTCCTTTGGAGTCTGGGTTATCTCACTCAGGATGATATTTTTTATTTCTATCCATTTGCCTGCCAAATTCATGATGTCTTTGTTTTTATTAGCTGAATAGTATTCCATTGTGTAAATGAAGCACATTTTCTATTTTAATTCTTTAGTTAGGGACATCTGGGTTGTTTCGAGGATGTGGCTATTACTAATAAAGCTGCTACGAACATACTGAAGGACAAACCTTGTGGTATGGTGGTCCATATTTTGGGTATATGTCCAGGAACAATATATAGCTGGGTCTTTGGGTAGAATTATTTCCATTTTCTGAATAACTTCCAGATGAATTTTCAGAATGGTTAAACAAGTTTGCAATCCCACTATTAATAACAGAGTATTCCCCTTTCTCCACATCCGGCATATGTTGCCCCTTGGGTTTCTGATATTAACTATTCTGATTCATGTAAGGGCAATGTCAGGATCATTTTGATTTGCATTTTCCTGATGACTAGGGATGTTGAATATTTCCAAGTGCCTCTTAGACATTTGAGATTCCTCTGTTGAGAATTCTCTGTTTAGCTCTGTACCTCAGTTTTTAATTGGGTTGTTTGGTTTCTTGGGGTCTAACCTCTTGAGTTCAGGTGAACTTCTTATAAGTCTGCCTTTATATGTTACTTGACCTTTTCCCCTTGTAGCATTTACTATTATTTCTTTGTTCTGCAGATTTAGTGTTTTGATTATTATGTGGTGGGAGGATTTTCTTTGCTGGTCCAATCAATTTTGTATTCTGTAAGCTTCTTGTATGTCTATAGACATCTCTTTCTTTTGGTTAGGAAAGGTTTCGGTGATTTTGATGAAGATGTTTTCTGGTCCTTTGAGCTGGGAATCTTTACTCTTTTCTATTTTTATTATTCTTAGATTTGTTCTTTTTTATAGTTTCCCAAGTTTTGTGGATATTTGAGTTAGGATTTTTTTTTTTACATTTGGTGTTTTCTTTGATGGGTGTATCAATTCCTTCTATGGTATCTCCTATGCCTGAGATCTGTCTTCCATCTCTTCTGTCTTCCATCGCTTGTGTTGTGTTGGTGATGCTAGCATCTGGAGTTCCAGTTTACTTTCCTTGGTTTTGCACCTCCATGGTCGCCTTCATTAGTGTTGTCTGTATTGCTTCTATTTTCATTTTTAGGTCTTGGGCCATTTTATTCATTTCCTTAGCATGTTTGATTGTAGTGTATTTTTTTTTACTGTCCTCTAAGTTCTTATTTTTATTTTTTCCATCTTTATTAACTTGGGCAGTTCTTATTTACATTTCGATTGTTATTCCCTTTCCTGGTTTCAGGACCAACATCCCCCTCACCCCTCCGACTCCCCTTCTATATGGGTGTTATCCCCAAGAATCCTGTTCACTGGGGGTCCAGCCTTGGCAGGACCCAGGACTTCCCCTTCCACTGGTGCTCTTACTAGGATATTCATTGCTACCTATGAGGTCAGAGTCCAGGGTCAGTCCATGTATACTCTTTAGGCAGTGGCTTAGTCCCTGGAAGCTCTGGTTGCTTGGCATTGTTGTTCATCTGGGGTCTCAAGCCCCTTCAAGCTCTTTTAGTCCTTTCTCTGATTCCTTCAACGGGGGTCCCATATTCAGTTCAGTAGTTTGCTGCTGGCATTCGCCTATGTATTTGCTGTATTCTGGCTGTGTCTCTAAGGAAATATCAACATCCGGTTCCTGTCGGCCTGCACTTCTTTGCTTCATCCATCTTATCTAGTTTGGTGGCTGTGTATGTATGGGCCACATGTGGGGCAGGCTCTGAATGGGTGTTCCTTCAGCCTCTGTTCTAAACTTTGCCTCCCTATTCCCTGCCAAGGGTATTCTAGTTCCCCTTTTAAAGAAGGAGTGAAGCATTCGCAGTTTGGTCATCCTTCTTGAGTTTCACGTGTTCTGTGCATCTAGGGTAATTCAAGCTTTTGGGCTAATAGCCACTTATCAATGAGTGCATATCATGTGTGTTTTTCTGTGATTGGGTTACCTCACTCAGGATGTTGTTTTCCAGTTCCATCCATTTGCCTATGAATTTCCTAAAGTCATTGTTTTTGATAGCAGAGTAGTAGTCCATTGTGTAGATGTACCACATTTTCTGTATCCATTCCTCTGTTGAAGGGCATCTGGGTTCTTTCCAGCTTCTGGCTATTATAAATAAGGCTGCTATGAACATAGTGGAACATGTGTCTTTGTTATTTCCTCTTTAAGAGCTTCTACTTGTTTGATTTTGTTTTCCTGTATTTCTTTAAGGGAATTATTCATATCCTCTTTGAAGGCTTCTGTTATTTTCCTGAGATCGAACTTAAGGTCTCGGCCTTGCTCCATAGGTGTGCTAGGCTGTGAAAGGCTTCCTATAGTGGGAGGGCTGGGTTCTGATGGTGCCACATGAGATTGACTACTGTTGATTTTTCTTCTGCTTGACCTTTGCCTCCTGGTTGTGTCTGGTATTGGCGGGGTTGGGTGTCCCTGGTTTGAGCAGGCCCTACTTGAGGTAGGCCGAGTTGTAGGCAGGCTGTAGAGTGTGAAATAAACAAAATACATCAGAATATATTTTTTGTTCTAATTTCCTGGAACGTTTGAAGTATGAACAGCCCCATACATTGGAGAAGATACAGAGTATACATTATCTGGACATTCAGAATGTGACATATTAAATATTCTTTAATTGTGTTATGCTTACCTTGTTTTTTTTTTGTTTTCTTTTTGTTTTTGTCCATATAATTTGGCTTCATTTCCCCATTTTTCCTTATTTCTCCTTTTGTTCATGACACAAATAATATTGCTCCAATGAGTCATATTTTTCAATCAGAAGAATCACATTTCATATATATCTTCAACTCTGAAACAAAACATTTTACCTTAGAAAGTCAACATAGTATGACAATCCAAAACTAATTATGAACATATTAGACATCCATATGCACATCACAATGACTTCAGTTATTTTCTAATAACATTGGCTACTATATTTTACCTCTACTTTTGAGAATTCACACTAACATTAATTATATATGTACAAAAATGCTTATTAAGAAGCACAGGGCACTTTGAATTATGTTTTGCATCACATTTATTTATAAAAAGCAATTTTCTTATCATCTAGATAAGAATAATTCTCTTAACATTAACTTTGTCGTGGCCTTAAATCACATAAATTCAGTCTTAACATCTAATTAACTTTAACAGGAGAAAAACTCTCAAATTCCAGAAAACATATAATGAATTAACATAAATGTTAGTACATAGAAAATTGTGTATATTGGGTGTTAATAAAATTCTGTCGTTAAAATATTATATTATGTAAATTACACTGAAGTGTAGTTGTATTAAGTTATTCGTACCAATCAATTTAATTTTATGTTTATTTAAAATGTATTTGAACATACAGTTATTTGAAAATTATACACAACAATGAAGGAAATGGGACAACTTGATCTATGCATAAACCATTCAAATATAATTTAGTTTAAATATATGTTCTTTAGTTTGCTTTGTATTGCTGTAAAAAAAAATCACTGAACAAAACAAATTGAGGATTGCTCAGCTCACTACTGTGTAACTCAGGAGTGTGACCACACTTATTTGGATGGACTTTCTCACACCAATCATTGATCAATAGTTCTGTAGGACAGTCTGATGAAGGTATTTTCTCAAGTGAGCTTCCCTCTTCCCAATGACTCTTGCTCATATCAATTTAGTAGAAAACCTAACCAGGACCAATGTCTTAACTGTTCAGAGTTTATGGTAAAATCCTTTTTTAGAATATTTATAGAATATACTCTAACTCCCTCTCCCCACCTTTCTTTGTCTGTTTCTGTGTGTGTGATGTTTATGTGCACCGGGTGGCAGATGAACACAGGTCAGAATAAGGAGTCAGATGTCCAGCATCTGGAATTGCAAGCCACTTAGAATGGTGCTTGAACCCAAGCTCAAGCCCTCTGTTAATAGTACTAAATGATAATAATGTTTTCAAACCTAAAAATATAAATATTTTATTTGTTATTTGTTTTCTACAGATAATCTAAGAATCCTAATATGTAATTTTATTTTCATTAATCATTCATTTACTAACTTGATCCTTTTTTTCACCATTTGCTTCAGGCACTTCATTAAAAATGACATAAATCTAATAAATTTTGACAGGACAGAACACATATTATCTTAAATTTGATTAAGCTGTTTCCTTATATTTTTTTCATTTAAAGTCTTCAAATTATTTCTAAAAAGAAACAACATGGAATTTTTTCTATCTTAAAATACAACTGTTAATATAAGGTTTTATGCAAATCATTTAGTCAAAGATTAATCTCTTCTAAAGATAATATAACTTATTCAGATTAAAGTTCATTTTTGGTGTCAATGAAATAATTTATTTTTGTTTCCAAAATTCCTTGGTTCTAATCTGAATCTCACTTTTTCATTTCTCTGCAAAGAAACCGAATAACTTGGGTTAAGTTCTAAATGGAAATAAATAAATGAAAACCCACAAACCATCTAAAGCTTAGCATGCCAAACAAATATTTTACAAATTAAAATTGAATTCAAATTGTTTATTAAACTGTATTTTAAATCATGTTTCTAACCAGAGATAAGTACACTCTACTTAAAAATGTCAATACTGTTTAACTATTCTTGCAAAGAAATAGAATTCTAGCTCTGTACAAATTCTAATGACTAATACATTTTTCTTTTAAAAGATAAATCTTATGTCCTTATTGTGCTTTATTTGAAAGAAAACAAGTTTTGTGTAGGTTCAGGATACTAATGGAGATGTAAAATTTACCTTTAAATTATCTCAGTCTTTTTGCATTTATTGATTTAGGCATCATATGAATTAATTCGGAAAGGACAGATTGGTCAATGTCAAAAATACACCTAACAGAATGGTGAATGTTAATATTGTATGTGAGTCTGATGACTCATCTATCGAAGGAGGTCAAAGGAAATCTTAAGCTCAGTAAGACTCAATCTCACTAATTTAAACGAGAGCAGATTTCTGAATGTTTTCTTTCTTTTGAAAGAGAATCTTTACTGTTAGTTCTGTTTTCCTCTTCATAAATTTTATTAAAAACATTTCTTTTCATGTACTATATTCTAGTCATGGGTTCCCTCCTTCATCTTCTCATATTTTTCCTCATCTTTACCATTCCACTTCTATGATTCTTTTTCTATTAAGGATAAAGAAAGGCCAAAAACCATCTTACTTTAGAACTTTTATAGTCATATGTTTATTTTTTGTTTGTGCTTTTATGAAGTATATATTCATGATGGTTTCCCCTTCACCAACATCTGCTCAACCCTTCCCACTTCCTTATCTATCCAACAACATGAGTTCACCCACTATTACCCTTTTCCTTTACCATCCTCCCTCCCTCCTCCCACCCCCTTCTCTCTCTCTCTCTGGAAAGAAAACATGCAAACCTGAATTTAAAAAGAAGGACTAGAAGAATGAGAAGAGGGAGAAAGAGAAGGAGAAGGAGAAGAAAAGAAAAGAAGGATAAAAGAAGAAAAAGAAAATGCCAGAGTTTCTTATGCTTTCTCTTTGAGCTATACATTAAACTTGGATGAAAGTGGCTCAGGAAGTATATTTGATGTAGTTGTTCTTTTCACAACGCATTCATCAGCCTTCTAAATTGGAGAATTAAGGCCTGCAGCTCACAAGTGAAATATGCTTTTATCACCTTCAGCTTTAGCACACAGGGTAAAACGTGTCATCTGAAATTGGGAGTCATAGATTACAGATTTTATGAAAACAATTAACATTGTAACATTATTTTGTACCCAGATAAGAAAGACATTAATGAACGTGCATTCCCTATTTTAATCTATTAAACTCTATTTGATCAATGTTATAAAATAATATCTTGTAAAATAGTAAATTTTGTTTTATTTTGAGTTAAAACTCCTCTAGCAAGAAACTATAATAAACATAGCTATGAGGAGGAATGAATTAGAAAGAACCGATTAGCCAATAATATAATGTCTTCTCACCTGTGATTGTGATATGACCTTTAATTACATTTACTTTATTGAACTTAATTCAGTATGTCAAGTTTATTGATATTTATTAATAAAAACTAATATCAGTGCTAGATCTCAAGTATGGGGCCTTGTACATGATCGGCAATGGATTTGTTCTGAGTTGCATTCCAATTAATCAGGGTTCTAATTCTAAAGACAAACTTTATTACATGATATTCAAGCTTTTGTTCATTTGTACAAGAGGGATGTAGTTATGTGACTTGTTTATTACTTCATGAAAATTCTTGCATTTGTATGTTATTATTTGTCTCGCCCACCTCGGCCAGCAAGGAAGATGCAACACCGTCGGATTCTTCTCAACAGTTTTTATTGCAGGAACACCTCATTGTTGATACGGGGACCCCGAGCAACAAAGGCACTAGCCTTATATACAAAACAGGCTATGGCTGTATATTTGTCCTCTAGGGATTTGTGGAGCATGAAATACCTCATTAGCATGAATATCACCCCGGCCTTGTAGATGCTGGAGGTATACCAACACATGCGCTGTAAGGTTGTTTACCACAAACGATCACCGGATGTCAGCGCCATCTTTTTATCTATATGTGCCGCTCCCTACAATTATTATATCACAAACATTGCATAATGCATAAATAAAATAAGTAGGTAGATAGTAATAGTACACTATGGGCGATATTATAAAATTATCACTTCAGTCAAATATGTGATCATAGAAAAATATTAAGAGGTAATTCCACTTATATTTTTGTTGATAGCTTATTTTAAAGATTTTGCTTTAAAATATAGAAAATAATAATATTAATTTCAATTTTCTTTATATTTTTCGATCTGTAAATATTTGAAGACCCCGGTCTATTCAAAATGAAATTATAATTAAGCATATCACAGGTATACAAGAGCATTATGAAGTCAATTATTTTAATGGGTTAGACATGAATTCACTTATAGGCCATGTTTTACTGGAAATGTAAGGCATAAAATGGAATTACTTTATTTCTCCCTTAAATGATATTGCCATATACTTATGTCAGCCTACTACATACTTAATTTTGTAAACCATCACAGTAGGAGTAAGATTTTACTGACTAACTGGTATACTGTAGACTTTCCTTTCTTGTTATTGATACCTAGTAAATATTAATTTGAAATACAAAGTTCATGAACTGGACAGGTAATTGTTGGAGCTCTATTCTTGACATGCTTATGTGGCAGACCAAAAAAAATGAACCTCAATGGAGAACAAATGAATATATAAATTTTACAAATATGATTTCAGTTAGTGTTGGGTAGTGTTGGATAGTGTTCAATAAGAGTATAAATGCAAATGTAGTATTTATTCATTTGGTAAAGCAGTTCATGTTTAAAGTCAGATCGTTAATGCTCTTTTATTTAGTATACACTTAAAAAATTATGGAACATATAAGAAAGATTGGTAGCAAGACCTGCATAAGAGAAAGCTAATTGAAGTTCTTATGTAGGTGAGAAGTGCTCCCCAGTGGTTTTTCCTTACTGAGGTGCTAATGGCAGGTGATACCACTGGGTAGCAAGAATCATTTTTATCTTTGAGAATGTGGTTTTTTCATGTTCCAATAAATGACTCTGTACCCATGTCATACAGGCAGCACTAGGTGAATCTATGTGATTGATTATTACATGATACACACACGCACACATATGTATATATACACATTGTGGGAGATTGTTCAGAGAACCTGAGGGAGTTGGAGGGGAAAATTTCTGGTTAGATAAGATCATATTTTCTTGTATATGTGGTATGAAAAATTTGATACTGAAGATTAACACTGAAATAAAAAGAAAAAAAGATGTGAGTTTTCTTCAAATGTGCCACAAGAAGGAACAGAACCAATAAGAAAAAAGGTTTATCACATCTCAACATGTAATATGCCATGACATTTACATTTTTCCCTCACCGTCAGGTTCTAAGAGGCAATGAGGAAGGGTCCTATTCAATTTCTATACTTGCTTCAATAGGTGCATAGGAAGACAGGAACTGGAGTTTAGGAAGTCTACCTGTTCTATACTGTGCAGCAAACATTGCCTAGTATCTGCTTCAATATGAAACACAGTCACTTGTGAGCCAAGATTGCTATCTTGAGCATCCCAAAACAGTGACATGGATCAAAGGATCATTTTTATGACTAAGTGTTAGAGGTGCAAAAAAATTCCCTAATAATGCCTACCTCATACGTTCAACAGTCTTCTACCTTGTCAGAAACTCTGAATCATCTGGAAGACAGGGACCAAGAAGCAAGCTTTTTGATTTGCTCATTGAGTTTTTTAATTAAAGCTGTAGCAAATATCCAGGCAGTAGGATAAATTCGAGCTGCATCATTTATCTTAACCGTGTCTATAAGTATCTCAAATTCAGGCACCCCCCCCCCAAAGCCTCTAGACCATAAAGGTCTAACTTTAAATACCAAATGACTTTCTCCACCTAATTGACATTTCTGCATTGGCTTTTCCACTTGGCTAAAACATCCATCAAGGTGCAGCATGATGCATTAGCAATTGTGAAGGTTTCATTGGGCCCTCAAATAGAAATCCTAAGGCAATTCTACCATCTATAATTTCCCTGATTAGCATGCCAAGCTTGAGAAGAATGCCTGGAGCTTAGTCTTTTGTCTCTATAGATAAAATTTGAGGCACATTTTATAACAACCTTTCTACAAGAACGACTTCCATTGTGTGAAAAGCGACCCACAAGATGTGCCTAGGTAAGAGAGATACTTATTCTCACCCTGGGAAACTTGGCAACAAATTTAATTGTTAGCTAATCTAGAAGATATCTCCCTCCTTTTGCGAAAGTCATCTAGTAGATAGATGGTGTTTCTTTAAGTGCTTGCAGTTACAGTATTTTTATAATCAATACTCTGGATATCATTTTTTTTCAGAAAGAAGACAGCTCAAGCACAGGATTCCACTCAAGAAATGTAGCCCACACAATCACATGCTACCTCTAAAAGAATTTAGTAGATTGTTCAGTGGAGACCTCCAATGGTTACAAGACACTCGTGTTCGCTGTTTCGCTGTCTTGTAAACCAGAGCTCGTATAATTTGCTTTCCAAGAGCAATGATTTGGTTTTGGTTTAGCTCCTTCTTTTAGATGTTTCAGTCCATGATTCCTTTGAGGGCTCTAGCAAGGAAAGATACAATGGCGGGGGTTAGGAAGCATGGCCAAGCCAGTCATCTGAGGAACAGAGTTGACGAGAAAGAGCAAGAGCCAGGACACAGAATTTCCTTCAATGTTACTCTCCCGGTGACAAAAGGACTACCTAGGAGGCTCCTTTTATTCATGTTTGAGCATCCTGGAATGTTACTAAGACTACGTCTTTACTTCTTGAGCTTTGGGGAAACATTTAAGACCACAAGTATAGCACAGGAGTCTCAACTTACAATGCTGTCTTACTTTTGGCTAGCATTTCTTAGGGCTCTCAGTACAGAATGAGCAATCGAGTCTTCTCTTTCTTCTGGAGGGTAATTACAGGAAGAGTAGTCAATTTTTACTCTTTGTGTATTGCCATCGTCAGTTATAATTTGTCACAGGACTGGATGCTACACAATGACTGAATTAAGTTATGCTTTATTAGTTTCATATTGCACCTAGCAAATTACCAGAAATTTAACATTTTAAAATTTATTATTTATTTTCCATATGCTTAGAGTTTGTACCCAGTTTATCTTGGTTTGCTACTTTTAGAGTCTCAATAGGCTGCTCTTAGACTGATGTGTAGGCATTCATTGGAAAAGTTCACTTTCCAGGCTGCTCTTGTGTTAACAGAAGTCATTTCTTCATGAATATGTATTTGAGGTCCTGAAATCTGGACAGATACCGGTTAGGGGTAGGAGACCTAGTTCCTTATTAAATGGCCTTATTGGACATAATTTGTATATGATATAAACCTGTTTTGTATATGTATATGTATATGTATATGTATATGTATATGTATATGTATATGTATATGTATATGTATATATGTATATGTATATGTATATGTATATGTATATGTATATATATCTATCTATCTATGTATCTATATATATATCTATCTGTTCTATCTATCTATCTATCTATCTATCTATCTATCTATCTATGTTATCCCTCTGCACTGTAAGATTGTGATGGAATTGTTAGTTCATCATAGACTGAAGCCGAATCACTTGGAAGGTGCCCTCATTTTGTCACCTTCCATTACTTAGAACCAAATATAGGTATGATCTCTAACCACAATAATGACTAGCATGTGATAGTGCTGAATGGGCAGCTTCAAGGGTCACTTTAGAATCATGCCTTCTAAAATGGGCTGGTCCTAAAAGTATGGGAAATCGCAGAAGCGATATTTTGAGGTTTACAGGCTGCTGCTTCAAAGGCTGATCTTGATGAAGTCAGCAGGGATGGTAGTCAGACTGTAGGCATAGTTTCTGAAGGATCCCGCCAACAGCAGCAGGCAGCAGAGTTCACTGAAAACTCCCATTAGCCTGGGGTTTCCTCTGTAGAGAAGCCCTGCTAATTAAGGTCAAAGTCTGCCATGACGGGTTATTTTCTCTGATTTGGCCCAAAGTGGAGGACTCACTTTATCAGCAGGTTTTCCCCTTCTCTAACCTGATCTGACGAGCCTGAACCCACACACCATCTACCTGGGGAAGGTCAAACAGTCTTTGGCAGACATCCAGTTTCTATTTTTCTTTACCTCTTTCTCTTTTCCCAATAAGAATCTGACCAGTAAGTACCTGGTCTTCCTGCAATGCCTCTTCAAACCAACGAGGCAGTCACAGAACTTTAAATTTCTAGCCAAAGATTTCCATTTACCTTGAATACCCCTTCCAACACTCCAAATTTCATATACCCCTGGTTTACATCAAATAAAGTGTATGTGTACAAGCTCACCACAATAATGAAGACTGTGTAAGACAGCTGTCTCATTGAAGATCACCAGAGCAGGCTATGCCCAAAAGCTCTAACACTAAAAGCCTCTGAGAAGTGTCTCTCTCTCTCTCTCTCTCTCTCTCTCTCTCTCTCTCTCTCTCTCTCTCTCTCTCTCTCTCCCCCACACACACACACAAAGACACTCATTGTCAGACAGACTGGGATTCAGTAGAATCTCATCCACTCACGTCCTTGCTTCAGCCTTCCATGTTGGTGTGCAGCATCATCTGGACACCCTGAGAGGGAGGAAACAGAGGACACGGACACGCGACTACATATGGATCCTAACACTCATAGCACAGTCTTCTGCTGTGCTGCTCTTTTAGGAGGCTGTGGCTGTATCTTTGGCTACTTTGTGAATTCTTCTTCCACATTTCTCCACTCTTTTTCAATGCCCTAATAAAAGAAAAGGGGATAGAGAGGAAATGAAACAGATTCCTGAATAGAGTCTGAAGTCAAAAAGGGGGTGACTTTGTTAGTCTACTTCCTGCTTATTATGCACATTAAGTTCCTTGTGGCAAATTTGATCCTCACTATCAAGATATATATACTTTTTTTCTTCTTGCATACAACTGCTTAACAAACTATGATCAGTAAGAACCAACAATAGTTAATAAGCCAATGTGCCCCTCCAGGCTCTAGTAGTCATATACCTTCTGAAAAGTCACCAGAATTACAAACACAATAGGACTGCAGAAACTATCCATAGCTGGCAAGATCATATCCTTGTCAGAGCACAGAGCAAATCATAGTCAGCTGCTGTGCATGATGTGACCTATTCCACACCTGGGATAAAAACAAAAACACAGTCTTATAATATTCCTTTAAAGGAACCAAAAAGCCCCCAAATCATCACTATATGTAACCATGGCTCCTAAATTAAAATCTAATTTCTGTTCTTTTGACTCTAGCAAAAGAGATAGCGAACTTTGTAAAATGGACAGAGATCTACAACTATGGAAAGACAGTCAGGTTGACCCAATAAATAAAGTCTATTTAACTCTAATCTTTACTGACAATGGTGGACAAGTCCCATCATAGGATAATTACATCTGACAACTAACTGGGATTAGGTATTAGGGCCCAAAATCCCTTTTCTTCATCTGATGGAGGTAGAGTAAGAAATATTCCCGAGAGACCATGAAAAAATGGGGCAGTGCCTTAGGTGTAACTGGCTGCATGGCTGAGTGTCCTATTTGTCCATGGATGAGTGGCTTGAGCAATGGACTGCTTGTTGTTAAGACAGCAAATGATCTGAGAAGCAAAATTCATTGTGCAAATTAATTCCCAAGGCCACAGTTGTGTGGATAGCATCAGCTGATTGGATTGAAACTGTCACACTGTAACATACAATATTGGAGACAGAGGTTCCATGTTTATTGTGATGTACACACACTGCCTCTGCGATGATGCAAGGTTCAGGCAGCAACGAGGGGGGCACTGTCAGTCAGCAGTTTGGCTTCACTGAATTGTATCATAGAACAGGCTGTTCTTGGTGAGGAAAGCATGATGACTACTTAGCTTTAGGGTGTTGTTATAACAAATGACCGTACACTTGATGAGCTAACGCAACAGAAATATCATCTCAGGTAAACCTCAGGGCCAGGAGTCTGAAGACAAAAACAGAGAAGGGTGAGATCCTTCTGAAGCTTCTGAAAGGAATTTTTCCCATACCTCATTTCTAGCTTACGTGGGATGTAGCCAGTCTCCCCAAGGTCTTCTGTCCTGGGTTTCTTCTGGGTACCTGTGATTTAAATAGTCCTTTCCTTTTCTTGTAAGGATTTGAGTTCTTTGATTTAAGACCCACCATAAAACTGCAATGATTAATCTCAAGATTCTTCCCTATTACATCTGTCTTCAAATGTATACATATGCAAAAATACCAGGATGTGTTACTTAGACACATGTTTTAGGGATGTTATTGAACCCTTTGTAGTGACCCAAATATTCCAGTAAGCGTGATTTATCTCTACAGTTCTTTGACCCAAAGATATATGTGTTACCCTGACGGTTTTATGTTTGACTGAAGGAAATTATGTGGTGAGTGAAGACATGGAGAATACAGCTGGGGAGAGAGATTCCGAATGGCAGAGGGATTGGGCTTGCTTTCATTTCAAGCCCCCATAGCTCAGGTCTCAGTCAGAATTTATTTCATTTTCAAGGTGAACAAAAGTCCTCAAATACATGCACAGTACATTCGAGATCTATTTTCTGTTCACTCAATATTAGATATTCAATTTCAAAATTCTTACTGCAGACACATTATTTTTCACCTTTAGAACTCTTGATTTAGTTGTCATGGACTATTTTAGATGGGACTCTTGAGTTTATGGTCCCTTTTTAAATACTCTGCCTCATCCTGTTTTCATTATCAGAGGAAAATAGGCATCAAACAAGCCTAGATTATACAAAACTCCGTTCATCTTTCATTCTTTAGCTCCTCAATATAAACACCTTTCCATTGTAGGGTAGGATGGCCATTCCCTTCCACCTTGTTACTTCTTTCTCTAATGATCATGTCTCCCAGTGCTGAAGAGTCATATTCTATTTTTTTTTGTTCCTTTCATGAATATCAAAGTGGCACTGAACTTAACTACCAAACCCTATTCTCTGTAATTTGGACGGATCCCTCTCCCCAACCATATTGTTATTGCAGTCTGATTTGCTGTCTTAATATCCAGAACTGTAACTGATCTGGGATCATAGAGGTCTTACACTTACAAGAATAATTCACCACAGTTTGGGGTACAGGGTATAGAAACTGATGAGTACAGATAAAGGACTTCCTGAGAATGTTTCACTAAATGCACACTACCCCTGATATAATACTCATGAATTTAGATTATTTCTACATGAGCAGTGGTAGGCATTTTAGGGAAGAAAACATTTGCTAGGGATGTGGAGTCTTTCAACATGAAGAGTGCATATTACTAAACCTTTTGATATGGAACAAGTCACCGTCTCTGTATTCCAAGGCTGTTTCCAGTAGAAATATCCTTGGAAAGAGAGGTCAGAACAAAGGACATTTAGCAATTCTATTTAGAAGACACTCAACATTGTGAATGGTACTTAGAAAGGTCTCTAAACAGACTCTACTCAAACAATGAATTCGAGGTCAATTCTTCATACATTGTCATTTAGATAAACGGCATTTTTATTTTGTTTGATATTATGAAAACCTGTCTTTTAAATAATTAGGCATGTAGTGCTAGACAAAGATATGAGAGTGCTCTAGCACTTTAAGATCAAATTCTCTTTGTTTTTCTTTTTGTGTTTCAGCAAATTTGTTTTTTACTTCACTTACATAACCATGAGTTCCATTATATGACAGCATTCAAGTACTTCCTTTCATCATTCTCATGCTCACTGCCCATCACCCTCCTGTTTTCAGTCTTTCCCTACTTCTTTGCCTTTTGTCACTTCAAATATTCCCCTTTATATTATCTAGGTCCATTCATTCTACGTATTGCAGAATTCATGTCATTGAAAGCTAATAGCTAGAAGAATGAAACTAACACATCTTTGGTCAGCCCGACGGAAGACTTTTGAACTTCCCTTTTCATTATTTTTATCATAAGTTATACAAATTTATTGTCATCATAAGTTATACAAAACTATGGAAAGTTTTTACATTTGCGGTGACTAAAGTTTACAAAAATATAGATAGATTATCAATGACAAAGATTTAATATGAAAAAGCAAAATGAAAAACATATATTCTGCTAAGTGCTAACATGGAAAATCAGCATTTACTTTCTAAGTAAAATATTTTTAGTTTTTCTAAAATATAGACCAAGAAAATGCTATGTTTTGTTTATTTTGATATCATTTTTTAAAGCATGTTTTTCAAAGCAAAAGCAAAAAACAAAAGACCCACCACCGATAACAACAAAAAAATCAAAATACCTACCCAAGAAAATGAGCAAATGTATTTCCACACACAAGTATCCATTTTCTTTTATATAAATAGTGTTATAAACACCTAAATCTCCTAGTGTCTACACTGCAGTCAGACTCCTGGGCCAGAACTGTCTCTTTTTCCTCTTTTATCATCTTGTCATTTCCCATGCAGTAAATTACTTGTATCCTCCCCCCTTTTAATGTCTCCCCACTGTATTAATGGATTTTCCCTTCCTTTTATGAAATCCCTCATCTTTTAAAATGCAAACAAGTTAGCTTTGTGAACGTTAGGTTTACAAGCAACATAGAAATAATGGGCATTCCTGAGAAGTGTTTATATGCTAGCCAATTTTCATCCTGAGACCTTTTCCTCTCCATTATATGTGACTGTCATAGTCCTGGGAAGGAACATCACCAAGTCTTCCACTCCAATGACCTATGGTAGACAGTGAGTTAAAATGTAGGTGACAATATCCCAGCTATGAATACTTGTATATTTTGACATTTAACACGAATATTTCTTCCATATTGTTAGCCCTCATGAAGTTTTACTTGATATATTTCTAAACATGGAGTAATTTATTTCTACTCTGTCACTGTAGGCTTAGGGGACACATAACGTACCTATGCACAAGCATAAAATTCACGTCTCTTTTTTTTTATTCTATTGTATGAATTATTGCCTAGACCCTCGTGGAGCCACAAAATGCTTTAATGCTTTACGTTTCTACATTTATTTATCCCTGGGTAGCTACTTTTATGCAAGTGTGAGAAATATTGAGAAATTACAGAAAGTATATGGAAAATGACATCCTAAGTATGTGAAAAAGTATTTTTTTTTGTTAAGAGTTTCAGAAACTGAAATTCTCACAGTATCTGCAAAAATTCTCAGGGCTCATGTATGCCCATTAGTTATCTGGTTGCGTCTCTTGTGAAAGTCTCTGGGTAGGGCTGACCTTGTTCGTACACTCTGGAGGAAGTGAGGTTGATGTCATCTTCAATATAACTCACCCAACAAGGAACAGCCATATTACCCATAAGCCCTCTTGTCACTGCTGCTTGAGGTTTCCTAATCTTCTTCTGTTCTTTCAAAGACTGGAAACTCAAGGCTCGTTAGGTTGGTTGGTGGCTATGTCACAGACTATCAGGCTCAGTAATTTGGGAACAGATAAGTGTTTTATTACAATCACATATTTTAAGTACAAGAATAAGCAACAGGCTGACTCAGTTTTCTGGAGGGGACTACTGCCTCTAAAATGGAGTACTCCTGAGTGTGCACATGCTTGAATTGTGAGTGCTTCCCAAGTCCACTAAGTGGAGGAAAACCCTATTGACACCAAATCACCCATGGGAAGTCCATCACTAATATCCATTCTATCACTCACCAGTTTAAAGCAGTCATTTACAGAGAAAAGAATATTGAAGTAATACTTGTTTTTTTTGTTTTGTTTTGTTTTGTTTGAGATTTGCGAATGTTTCTGTAAGGATTGAGAATTTCAGGTTTGGTGAGTCTATACTCAGGAGTATCTTAAAGGTCCAACTATTCTGGCTTCTTTTTCTTCATTTATGGCAAAATATATAAAATATTAAATGTAGCTTAATATGTACCCATTGGGTTGTTGAAATTAAGACCAATATTTCTAGTAATATAAAAAGTAAATGTCTTTATTGTTATTTTGTGCCCCCATCAGAAGCTACTATTATGAGTTAGAATGTAGTGGAATAAAGTCTGTTGCTTTGATGCTTCTGTAATTTTGGACATTTTTGCATATTTACTATGGGTATTTGTTTTCCAATAGCTTTGGTTTTCCTTTTTGTATACTTCAGCTGTGGTAGAGACTGTTATCTTTATCCCCGTCTCTCTTTCTCTCATCTCCTCTTCTTGTCCCGCCTACAGTTCTTTACTTGATGAATGCTATACTAATGTGACACTATCATCATTAATTTATTTTTCAGTGTTCTAACAATCATCCTTCAAACAAGGGCTCATATAAGTAAAGTGTCTTCGAGCATTCTATATATCACTATGAATATATGTTTTCATATTTCATGAATAAATGTGAATGAGATCATAACTTAGATATATGTCTCATATTACATTACAATGTCAAATAATTTCCAAGGATGATTGCGCTATTTTATATGGCCACCAAAAACTGATTAAAGTTTCAATTCTCCATAACTCATCAATATTGCTGCATCCTGTTTTTCCATGTTTTGACGCTGTAATGAGTACAAACTAATATATTGTTAAGGATTTCATTTTTATTTATATATTGGATAATTTTGGAAATAATTTCACACGGTATTCTGGTTCAAGTCTAATGTTAATAATTTAATAGATTATTTATATTTCTTGCATTCAACTTTATAAATGAGATGCTTGAAATATGGTTTTTTATTGGATATGTTATTAGTAATGTCTCTTTGCTTTTATTTTTCATATTTGTTGATTTACATATATTCTAAGGAAACAACATTTGTGACTTTGTAAAAATTGTTTATAGCCTCTCTTCTTTAAACTGCACATGCACACAACAAATATTGGCTTACTTCAGGACTCAACTTACTCTTTGATTTGAAACTTTGCTTATATTCTTTTAATTAATGAATTTTTACTCTCCAGAGTTTATTACCCTCCCGGTCTATCCTCTGACTGTTCCACATCCCATAACTTCTCCCACCCAACCCATACCCCTGTCTCCACACCATCCACCTACCAGACCTCTAAACTTCTTGGGGCTTCCAGTCTCTTGAGGGTTAGGTGCACCTTCTCTGACTGAACCCAGACCCGGGAGTCCTCTGCTGTATCTGGGTTGGGGGCCTCATACCAGGTGAAGTATGCGGCCTGGTTGATGATCCAGTGTCTGAGAAATCTCGGGGGTCCAGGTTAATTGAGATGCTGGTCCTCCTACAGGGTCGCCCTCCTCCTTAGCTTCCTCCAGCTTTTCCCTAATTCAACCAGAGGGGTCAGCAGCTTCTGTTCTTTGACTGGGTGTACATATCTGAATCTGATTCTTTCAGCTTCTTGTTGGGTCTTTTGGAGGGCACTTATAATAGGTCTCTTTTTGTGAACACCCCATAGCCTCAGTAATGGTGTCAGGTTTTGAGGCCTCTACTTGAGCTGGATCCCACTTTTTTTTTTTCTTTTTTCGGTTTGAAAGAGTAAATAGTTTTTATTTTTTTAATTCATATTGTTTTTTTCCTCCGTCTTTATTACCTTGGGTATTTCTTATTTACATTTCAATTGTTATTCCCTTTCCCGGATCCCACTTTGATCCTGTCCCTGGACCTTCTTTTCCTCAGGCTCTTCTCCATTTCCACCCCTGCATTTCTTCCAAACAGGAAGAATTATGGGTCAGAGCTTTGACTCTACTATAACAACCCCATCCCTCACTTGAAGTCCAGTCTTTCTGCTGGAGGTGGTCCCAACTCTAGGCCATTTCATCTAGGGTCCCCTCCCCCTTTTGAGTCCTGAGAAGCTCTCACTTCCCAGGTTTCTGGTACATTGTGGAGGGTTCTCCACCCTCATTCCTCCTGAGGTTGCCTGTTTTAATTCTTTCTGCTGGCTTTCAGGGTTTCAGTACTTTCCCCCGACCCAATACCAGATTATGTTCCTCTCTCCCCCAACCCCATCTCCTTTTCCTCCATTGTCCCTCCCTCCCCCATTGTGGTTGCTTTCTTCTCCCTCCCAAGTGTGACTGAAGCATCCTCATGTGGATCCTTCAGTTTCTTGACCTTTTTAGTTCTGTGGACTGTATTTTGGGTATTCTGTACTTTTATTTTGGCTCATATCCACTTATTAGTGAGAAAATTCCATGCATAACCTTTTGGACCTGAGTTACCTCACTCAGGATGATATTTTCTAGTGCCAACCATTTGCCTGCAAAATTCAGGATGTCCTCATTCTTAATAGCTAAGTAGTATTCCATTGTGTAGAACCACATTTTCTGTGTCCATTCTTCTGTCGTGGGACAACTGGGTTGTTTCCTGCTTCAGGCTATCACAAATAAGGCCTCTATGAACATAGTGGAACACTTGTCCCTATGGCATGGTAACGCATCTTTTGGGGTTTATTCCCAAGAGTGGTATTTCTGGGTCTTTAGGTAGGTCTATTCCCAATTTTCTGAGGAAGCTCCAAATTGATTTCCAGAGTGGTTGTACAGTTTGCAATCTTACCAGCAGTGGAGGAGTGTTCCTCTTTTTCCACATCCTCGCCAACATGTGTTGTCACCTGAGGTTTTGATCTTAGCCAATTTGACTGTTGTAAGGTGGAAGCTCAGGGTCAATTTTATTTGCATTTCTCTTTGTCCAATTTTCTGAGCCTGAGTGAAGAGAGTTAAAAAATTGTTTACATCACTGGAAATTATAGACCTATTTAAGATATTTATTGCATCCTTGTTTAGTTTTGATAGAATATATATATATATATATCTGGAAATTGATTTATATCTTTCAAATTTTAGGTTTGATACAATATAAATTTTCAATGAATGTCTTTATATTTTTCTAAATTTCCCTAGTATGTGTTGTAGTGTCTCCACTTCCACTTCTAATTTGTTTTTACATGACTAGAACATGACATATTGAGAGATTAGGGGTAATAGATATCTTTGTATTGATTGAGTGATAGATAGACTATATATTTATATAGTTTATCAAAATCCTCCAATTAAATTGGCAATTCTTATAAAGTCCAAAATATACATTCAAAACAAATTCTAAAAAAGTCCTTATACTGATTATGAGAATGGAAAAGAATAAATGTAAAAAAGAATAAAAACCATAAAAATCAGTTTCATTTATTGTTTACAGTTTTTAGGTTTTATACTTCTTAAAACATATTTTAATTATTTCTTTCTCCCATTGCCTCCCAGAACCTATTGCCCTCACTCTATCAAATTTAGTTCTCCGTCTCTCTCTTTCCAAAAGTCTCTCTCTGTCACACAAACACACACACACACACACACACACACACACACACACACACACACACACACACACACACAAAATGTAAGTCAAAGGGAACAAAAGAGGAAATAATGAAAAAATATAAAGATACAAAGAATCCACAAAAAATGTCATGGAGTTCTTTTCATGTTGAACAACTGAGAGTGGTTATTGTGCCTACACTACAGCACAGTTAATATACCCAGTGGCATTCTATTGAAGGAAAAGCCTTTCTCAGCAAGTTGGTAAAGGGAGGAAAAAGATATTCCAAGCAAATGGATCTGATAACCAACCATGTCTAGTTAATTTAATATCTGACAAAATAGACTTCAAAACAAAATTAATGAGAAGAGATGGTCAGGACTCTGCATATTCATTAAAGAATAATTTACAAAGTGGACACTACAGATCTCAACATTTATGCCTTTTCTCTAATTTTATTAATTTAGATTCTCTATTTTTGGTCAATTTAGTTACATTTTGTTCTAAATGAAATTCTTTTAAAAAATTGACCTTATCTTTATTTCTTGTCTTGTTTTTGGATTTGATTCTATTTCACCAATTTCTGAACTAGCTCTTTTGAGTTTTATTTGCTCATGTTTTTCCATGACATGCAGCTGAATGAAAGTTATGAATTTTAACTTTCTCAGTTTTTTTGTATGGAAATGAATTGCTATAAACTGTCCTCTTAGAAATCACTTCATGTGTACCATAGATTTTGTTATAGTATTCATTTTCATTCTGCTATAAGATGCTTATAACTCTGTTAAATGGACCTAGAATTAAATAGATAGGCAATGGTTTACTGCTATACACACAGACTGGTACAGCATTAAGTCTTCACTAGAAAGATTTCACTTTACAGTAGATGACAATCAACATAGAGACCTACAACTTATCAAGGTGCAAAGAATAAGCAGCTTCAGAGTGCTCAGCACTAAACAGAGTGCCTACGTCATATCTTCCTAAATCTTGAGGGTCACTGCAGAACAGAAGTAGGGAACAATTTTAAGGGCCAGAGGTAATAGATGACTCGAATCAAACTATGATTTCCAGCAGTAGTGAATCATTTGTGCACTGAACTCACAGCAGATTTTATAGCAAGGACAAGACCTGTATAAACTCAAGCCAGGAGAAGTCTTCCTAGAGAGAGAGTTGAATATTAGCTCTCATCCCTAGCTGAAGATCTATACATTGGTGCTGTGCATGAAAAAGAACACTTCTTTAAATATTTGACCCCATGTAAGCAGACTACATGTCAGTTAAAGACCAACATCCAACAACACAGGGTCAGTAGAAACTGGATTCGAATGGTTTCAAAAAGAGATGGTATGAAGTTGGGTAGGTAGGAGAGGAAGGATGAAGTCTAGGAAGTATTGGGACATGGAATATTATGATGAAAATACACTGTGGGCTGATATTTTTCAAAACCTACTTTAATAATGGTTCTTAAACACTTCAACCTCCCTTCTAACCCACTGACTAATGGAAGGGAAGGATGTATGATGAATGTGCATATTTGGATGGATTCCCTGGCTCCGACTTTAATTTTTTCATAGGTTTTGTATGGTAGAAAGTAAGTCATGTTTCCATGATCTAGGAAACCCCTCTCAGCTCCTTCATACAGTTGCTCTGTCTCTTTGCTCTGCGTACTCTCCCTGCATGGTGTCTCTCTTCTTCTCTACACAGTCTCCTAAAGCATGACACATCTCCCTTTCCTCTTCCCATTCCCAAGCCTGGAAAATCCTAAAATCCTGCCTCTGTCTGTCCTCTGCAGCTATTGGCTATTGGCATCTTTATTTACTGATCAGAACCAACATGGGGCAGGTGCCCAGATGCTGCATGCAGACTTTCTCCTGCAGACAGTGTTTTTTGAGGAGCATTATTAGCTTGAGCAGAAGGCTTACCTAGTGAGTTTCAGCATAGTACTTGAAGCATACATAGTAGTAAGCTCCAGGACTACCTAGCAAGTTAGTCTGTCATATAAAGCAACGCCAAGCAAAGGAGCACACACCTCTGGTGGTGTTTGAGAAGTGAAGATGAAGGATCATTTGATATCTGCTTTGCAAATAGAGCAAGTTCCCACCTCACAAATAGGAGGCATGAAAAGGGGAAGGAAAGGGAGAAGGAAAGGGAAGGAGTGAGCAACACACACACACACGCACACACAAACACATACACAAACACATACACACAAACACAGACACAAACACACACACAAACACACACACACAACACACACACACAAACACACACACAAACACACACACAACACACACACACACACAAACACACACACACACACACACACACACAAACACACACACAAACACACACACACAGAGACACACAACCAAAATTTATTCCAAAGTGATAAAAAAATAAAAAGAGGAATTCCATCAGGAAAAGGATGGAGATGAGGAGGGGAGTAAAGAAAAAAGTGGATAATTGATTATATAAACATACATGTCAAACATTCAAACAATTAAGTCCAATATGTACTATTAAAAGTAACAGTATAACTTTTCTCAAATATTTAGATTCATGAAAAGTGTATAAAACTATAACTAGTGTATCTTTTGACACCAATTAATTTACTCTATGATAGCAAGTATTCTATTGAGTATTCTATATTCTCTTATTTGCTGAAAACTGACAAGTTTTCAGTTTCTTTAAAAATTACCATCTCTTGTAAAACAAACAGAAAACCTTATTTAATGAGGCTATAGAGATGTAGTCATCAAAGTGGGAAAATATAAAATTTATAAGGTAATTAAATTGTATGTCCATTTAGAAGAAGAAAAATATAAGGTTCTCCAATAAGGCCTAGGGCCTAGGGTTCTATTAGTCATGTTTCTGTTCGTTTGTTTGTTTGTTTGTTTGTTTGTTGTTGTTGTTGTTTTCATTTTTTGGCACCAGTTAATAGTAACAGTAATGAGTTCCTTCCTTTAAAGTGGAAAATTAAAAATATTCCATGTTGTAGGCTAGTGCTATTATTCTTGGCTGCCTACCAGATGTTGAGGTTAAAGCCTTATTACTGAAGAATATCACACTTTGTTCCAGGACATAAAAAAATCATGCTGTAAATTAGTCATAAATTTTTCCATACTGGATAATCCTCAGAGCTAGAAAAGGCTATATGATCTGAGTTGTCTTGCTATCTCTGCTTGTCCCACTTGATTTGAGATCAGTGGTATTTAAGTGGTTAGTGGCTCATCAAAGATTATATATGCTGTCCATATGAAGTGTTTGATGTTTAAGAAACAGCTATGCAGAACAGTATCACTTGTTTGCCTAGCAGCTCAAATGTCATATGATTCCAGTTAAAACTACAGCACCTTGGTTTGCTGTGCACATGAATTGTCTGATTTAGTCACTAAGATGCTGAATAATCCAAGTTAACTACAAAAGTGAGTTCATAATAGTGGTTCTTAGCAGATGTAATATTCGTTGAACATTTGTGATCAATTTTATGGTAGACAGCACCTACCTCAAGAACAGAAGGGAAACTCTCCAAATGCAATTAATCTGTTTTTGTTTCTTTAGTGATTAATCATTTTATTATTTTATTTTCCTCATTATTATTACTCTTATTTCATTTACAAGTATTGCCTCCCCGTCCCCCCTCCTACAGTTCCTCATCTTATTCCTCCTACACCTGTCTCCAAGAGGATGTCCCCTGCCCCCACGTAAGACCTCCCCACTCCCTGGGGTTTCAAGTCTCTCCAGGGTTAGGTGCATCCTCTCCCGCAAAGGCCAGACCAGGCAGTCCTCTGCTCTTTTTGTGTAGCAGGGCGTCAGACCAGCTGTATATGTGGCCTGGTTCAGAAGTTCAGGTTACTTGTACTGTTGGTCTTCCTATGCGGTCACCCTCCTCCTCAGCTTCTCCCAGTCTTTCCCTAATTCAACTAAAAGGGTCTCCGATTTCTGTCGAATAGTTGGGGGTAAGACCATGCTAAGCTCCTGTCTTTAGGCAAACAGTATCATCAGTAATAATGTCAGACCTTGGTGTCTCCCCTAGAGATGGATCCCAAGGTAAGCCTCCTTTTCCTCACTCTCGTCTCCATTTCTATCCCTTCAGTTCTTTTAGACAGGAACAATTCTGGGTCAGAGTTTTGGACTGTGCGGTGGCCTGATTGAGCATTCTTAAAGAGTTTTTATTGAAATTGATTCCTTAAACTCTACAGAATATAATTTTTGAAATTTTATTAAAAGTATGTTCTGAGAATAAGAATGTAATAGTTATTTCTTATGTGGGTTAAGTCGTCACAAAATATCATTAGATATGAAGTTTATAAGAATACATATGCCAAAATTAGTTTAAAAGATAAAAACTAAAAGGATTTGATGTCCATTCACAAGAATGCTTAAAACATTTTTTAACCTAAAATCGTTTAGCTTGGATATAAATGAAATCAAATAATAAAATAAATTTAAATCTATATGTGTGATTCAGCACTGAATCTGAGAGGAGAATAATTTTAATGAAAGGCTTATTCAATTTTATTTTAACCAAGTTATTGTAATTTTTCATCATTGAAACCAATATATCCTTTGATTTCACTGTAGCAGTTTAGATAAAATGAACACTTAATCGTTTGTAATAAGGGCTTAGACTAAGGAAGTTTCGCTCTTTCATTTGATGGATTGTGTCCTGCCAGGGGTGCCAGTGCATTTTACTTGACCTTTCTCCTTAGCTCTCATTCATCTTAAACCTTTTGTCAGTTGAGTGACAGGCCATCATGATGTGATGGAAGACAAAACTTCACCTTGTCAGATAAACGTGATCAAATCACATTACTTTTAAAATGTTTGCGATTTGAAAGTCAGTTTGGGCTAAATTATATTGTGACATTAAATGTTTAAGAATAAACTTTATACATCTAAATTTACTATGAGAATAACTTTAATAATACTTATACATAAAGATCATAATAATGACTGATTTTTTCTGACAGAGTTTGGAAGAATGACAGATTTCGGAAGAGACAGATTTTCCTTAAAGACTTTGATTGTGACAAAGTTTAATATTGTGTGTTTGTGGTGTGTGTTTGCTCGTGCCTATGTCCGTGTTTATGTTTCATTATATTATTTAACCCTTTTGATGCATTTTAAAAATTAAAGAGAAGTACAGTCTTTTTGAGGATTTCCACTGAATTTTAATCCCTTGTGCCCTCTGACACTGGGGGCGATTTTGATGAAACTAAAAGTAGATAGTTTCATGCTCTTTAAGAGGAAAGCATGTATCTGCTCACAGAAGAGACATCACTGAGGTTAGGAAAAGAGATTTTCTCAACTTATTCATCGCTTATTCATCTCATACCCAAGACTTTTCATTGCAAAGCCCTGAAACATGTTCTTTGCGTGTTTATACCAATAGATAGAGGATGTTGGTATTGTAAATCAATGAAATCATGTCTTATTTTGGCAAGGTCAGTAGTAATTTAGCAATAGAATATGACCACAGAGTGAAGACAGTGACCTGACACAATTTTATCCCTTCCCCTGTGAGTTTATCTTGTCCATGAAAGAACACGAGATATGAACGGCAAAATAATTACAACGGAGAAAACCTGCTGGCCCGGAACTAATGGAGAGAAGTAGACACCTGAGTCTTTTTGATGTCAGGTGCTCAAATTAAAAAATAGGGTATTGCCAAGATTATCACAGGTAAAAACACAGAACAGATTCCATAAATATATAAATAAAATGTCTTTGACTAATTATAGAGTCACTTAATATATATAAGACACTAATAATATATTGTTTTGATTAATAGCAACTATGATGACCAAAGACAAACTAACCGGGGAAATATGTATTTGTTTTCTTTCCATTGTTGATTTATTTATCTAATTCACACCATAAACAATGATTATTTCCTTTTCTTAATAGAAATGTCAACTAAATGTTAATCCAAATGGCTTAAATAAAGCATGATATAAGTTGATATCAAAATCATTGAGTTCTGTTTTTATAATTCTCTTTTAATATGCAAGCAACTTATTCGTCAAATGATGTTTATTAGTACAAATGAATTATAATAAGTAAAGACTTTACATTTAATTATTTCTAAATAATGTGAATATTCCTACAGATTATGTTACATAGTATTATTTATTCTTTTGTTGTTGTTGTTGTTTCAAAAACTTAAGTAAAATGATAACTTTTCTGTAAAAGAATCTTTTATTTACCTGAAGTAATTGTCGTATCGGAGGCTTATTGATGAATAAGCACACTCTAACTGTCTCTGAACTCTGGCTGGCTGATTCAACTCAGCTCTTCTGGCTCAAGCTTCTCTTCAAGCTGACTGACTGGATCTGGCTTCTGTTACCTTCCTCAAGCTAACTCTGGCAAATTTTTCGAATTTTCTGGCTCCTTCCTCTTCTATGGTTTCATCTGCCTCTCCTGGCGTGTGCTGAACCGCATGAACCCAAGAACAAACTCAACTCCACTGTGCTGCCCTCACTGCACTGACTCTCATCTGACTCAATCCACTGGACTGCCTCAACTCATCTCCAGTCAACTGAATTCTCATAATTGGTTCCATCTCCCTGCACCTCTTTGAAAGACGTTTCACCCTGAAAGTTGGGCATATTCTATCTCTAACTCATTCTGTCAAATCTTTCTCTGATTCATCACTTGGTCTGCCTGCCTCTCAATTAGATAACATTCTTTGGAATTAAAGGCATGTACTAAAGAATTCCAGCCACAGGGAATAAAGGTTATGCACTAAGGGAGTGTTTGCATTCCAGCCAGATCACCCAGACTTAGAGGGTCCTTGGGTCTAATCAGAGCATGAACTTTAATCAAAAGAGTAGCAAAACAATTTCATCAGTGCATTAAAGTATCATTCACTATGACCAAGAGGGATTCAGTCTAGGGATAAAAGAATGTTTCAACACATATAACTAGAAAATATGGTATCATGTATTAATTGGATGAAAGAAAAAGTGGTTATCTCAATAAATATAAAATTATCTTTTACAAAATCTGACATCCACCTACACATAAAGGTAGAATTTTTTCAATGAAGAGTTTTAGAAACTGAGTTATTATACATTCTCTCAGCCATATTAGACTGTATGGACTTTAATTAAAATGGTTTGATGAAACAACAGAAGTTAAAAATGAAAAGAAAAATGTTGTGACATTGGTACCTCAAAAAACTTACAAGAAGATAAAAAATAAATACAGACAAAAACAAAGACATTATAGGAAACAGATGTTTTTGAGCACGAAATAAACAAAACAGCGTCAAGGCTGCCTATATTACAGAAGAGAGCATTTGCTACCTACACATTTGATTAGGGGTTAATATCAAAAATACATACACAATTCCAACAACGCCCACAGAAAACAACTCAATTATATGTGAGCTAAGAGGACTAGAGAGATAGATTACTCAGATTAATCAGGGAATAAGCCTGATTCCCACCACCCATATGAGATGATACAGATATTAGTATGTAACCATGGAGGGCTGTGGTAGAGATAGGAGGATGCCTGATGTTTGCTGGCCAGCTAGCAAAGCAGAATTATGAAAGACCTAACTTCAAAAATATAGACCATGCTTAGAAAGAGGTGCACCTGCCTGCACAACATGTAAACCGTGTACACACACACACACACACACACACACACACACACACACACACACACACACACACACACACACACACAGTATGGGCCTAAAATGGTTATTTTCAGCTAAAAATATATAAATGATCAAGATTGAGAGATGATTGTTAGTAAGCTGAAGTAAATTGGTTTGATTACTGTGACCCACCTTTCCCATTCCCTCCTCTCCCTCCTCCCTCTCTCTCCTCTCCCCTCTCTCCTCTCCCTCTCTCTCTCTCTCTCTCTCTCTCTCTCCTCTCTCTCTCTCTCTCTCCACACACACACACACACACACACACACACGCACATGCACACGCACATGTACACAGACACATGCATAAACATACAATTAAAAGTAAATCATGGTCTAATGAAAATCTGGTCACCATCAGTAATTACCAGGGAAAATACAAATTAAGTTATCAGGACGAAGTAATTATCAAACTCTATTATGTATGACATCTGTCAAAATGACAAGGAAAGAGAAACCCTTACCCAGAGATGGAAGATTGTAAAATAGTACAGCCATATTCAACTGTATGGAATTACCTCAAGACGATTTAGCTGCCATATATTTTAATAACCAAGAAATTCGAATATTTTATATTTACAAAGAAATGATAAGTATGTCAGGCACATCTTTACATAAATCTTATTCCTCTGGTGCTGAAAATGGTTCAGATATAGATAGAGTTAAGCTCGGTTTCAATGAATGAAACAAAAAAGGAATGGGGTAATGTAGATGATTGTATCAGTCACAGTAACATTGTATTCCACACAGTATGAATATACCTGGAAGATGAGTTAGCTGAAATAACGAAGACACCCAAAGGTAAATACCTCTTCACAGTATTCATATGTTGATTCAGAACGTAATTATCTCATAGAAGTGCACAATAGATGGTTGTTTTTAAGGATTATAAGATCGGAGCTTTGGATGGAAGCACCTAAATAATATTTAGATAGAAGGAGCAACTAACTTTATTATGCCATATGATGGCAATATTTTATAATATATTATTAGAAAAAGGAAGGGCAAACATAATTTTTTTCTCGTGATGGGAATGATAACTATGATAGGTATTCCATACAAATCAGTCTGATTTGATTATTCTAAAATTTGCTTTTACTTTAAAAGTAAACTCTATATTTTAGGTATAGACTTATTCATGTTGTTTAATAAGTAAAATGATTTATTTAAAACAAAATTGAAACCAAATGTGATGTCCTATAACCCTGGTACTTGAAACTTTGATACAAGAGGATCTGGGGTTTAAGGTTAGCATAGATTACACTTGGAGACTTTGTATCAAACAATGGCAACAACGAAATTGCTTAAAATTGATAAATAATTACATTATTAACTATCTTCGATAAACACATAATCATTTCGAGCTTACAGACACTGTATATTGACATTGCAGAGATGCACAATGCAGTTTTATTTTTCTTATATCAGTGTCATATCTAGAATATTTCTTTAGCTAAGATTTTTATCTCTGATCTTCTCTTCCTGTTGGGACTGTATAAGCTAGTTTTGTGTTAGTGTCATTTCTTTCACAGTGTGGGGATTAACCTTAAAGTTAGTTTTGCCTACAAAGTAAACTAGGAAAACCATCCTGACAAATTATAGTTACTGTTATCGACTAAAACTATGTAACTCAGACTATAAATATAATCCAGACTATAAAGATATACAAACAGATATACACAGAACATTTTTATGTACTTCCGGGTTCTTTTTTGACAAAAAGTATTTTGTTATTATGTAGTAATTGTTTTAGTAGATGATTGTTTCATATAATTCATCATCACAGAGTCAAAGTTCCAGAATCTGCATGGCACCTTCTAAGCAAATATTAACATTTTGCTAAAAACTTTTGGATTTGTTCTGTAGGATACCGTTGTGGCTCTTTAATGAAAATTTGTTAAGAGATAATAAAATATTTACTATCCCCCCCAATAATTTGATGCCAATCATGATACTGAAGATAAGTAATGTATGACATTAAATTTGGGATCAAATCCAAACAAATAGACATGTTTAATGAAATAGATTCAACTACTGAACTGGGAAAGGAAAAAACAACAGAAATTAAAGTAATCTTTCTATAAGGTTTTATGGTAGGAACATGTTTTTGCAATCTATATTTTCAATAGTATAGTAACAATACTTTAGCAATCATTTTTATATTTTAATTATGTACATTAATGCATTTTTATTAGACTCTGTTCACACAGGTACAGTGGCCCGTACAGGCCTTTGGAGGCCATCGTATCCTCAGGCACTGAATATTCAAGTGGTTAAAAGTTTCCCATCATGGGTGCTATGACTCAGTCTTGGGTCCTCTGAAAGAACAGGCTGTGCTCTTACCCACTTAGTTATTTCTCCAGTATCAAATTTATATTTTTCACCCTCTTACCTCATTACCATGTAGGCTGATGTCATTATGCAGGTCAAGGCAGGTACAGGATAGAACGAGGTGGGAGAAAAGTTTTAGAGGAGGAGACTGAGGCGAGAGGAGAAGGGGCAGCCGAGAGAGAACATGGCAGCAGATGTTAAGATTTCTCTCTGCACATCTACAGGTTGCTATGACTATTCACAAGGAATGGATGTGTACATGGCTTTGTTTGTCTAGATGAGCAATCTATATCTTATTTAGGTGCTCAATTATATCTTATCAATTGAATCAGAGGTTATTGTGTTCTTTCATGTGGTGATTTAATTGAGTTCAAGAGAGTGAGTGGTGGCAGGACACTGGGCCCACCACGGAATTCGGATGTGTGTGTCTGGCCTGGTGGCAACCTGCCTTGGGAACTAGATGGGTAGAAAGATTGTTGCTAAGCTCAGAGGGTAGCCATCAGCAATATGATATGGGATGGGGCTTAGTGGGTAAGACACTTTGTTGACTGAGATGAAAATATCCCACAGATGCCTTGTGGCTCTACAGTGCTGGTACTAGAGAAGGATAAGAGAAACCTTTTTTTTTTTTAATTTTACCACAACATTACACTATTAGTCCTAGTAAAGCTACTTATCCAATATCTAAAATTAATATTTTGAAGCACATGTTATACAATTAATCTTGTTATGAAATCCAAATTGAATGTTAATATTTTGCTTCTTGAGTTTAAATTAACCATGAAGTTTAACTTTTTTTCTAATCACTCTTAAATTTCTACCTTCATCTAAAATTGTGTACAAACATGCATGAAAGCATTTTGATACTTGGGACTGTCTGGAGGATGCTTATTAATTAGATATGCCTTTAAGATGGGGAACAGGCCGAAGAACGTGGTATGATGAACCTACTAGAATTTATTTGGCATAATGGGTTCATGCAAATCCTCATATATGGCAGGCACTTATAAAATAAAAGCCCTAAAAACACTGAGATATGTTTTACAATACACGATACGTATGAATTTATCTCATGATTTTCAGTAGTAGCTCAAGTTCTGCAATTAAAGATAACGAAGCGTTTCTTTTTATCTCTTATGCTTGAAAATAATTTTAAAATATTCCTAAACTTATATATCAAAATAAAATGCAACATTAATGTGTCAGTTTGTACTCATCTTAGTAATATTGGTTATGGGGGGGGTAATGCCTCTGAAACAAGTGATTTCAAATTTGCCAATGAAAAATTAAATAAAACCTTGGTGTTGCAATTGCAGGGATGTAAATAAGTGATCTTCTTTCTATAAATATTCCAGATAGGTCTATTAAAACAACTAATTAAAGCAAGTTGCAGCTATGGTTTCAAAAGTTTACTAATAATTACCATATTTAAGACTTCATACCAAATAATGGTTCTGTGGAGAAAGACATGTTAATGCATCTAATGGTCCAAAAGCCAAGTTTAGCAGTTACATTTCATTTAATTTTGAAACGATCATGGGAAAAAGAACTTTAAAAGCGTTACAAATATGATCAATTATAAAAGCAAACTTTTATATCAAAATTATCAATGTAGAATGCATACATGTATAAAGTTTATATGTATATAAGGTATAGCAATATAATGTAAAGTACTGAACAATAGAACACAAGTTGTCATAAAATATATAGACTAGAAGAGAAAGTTGACTGTGTTTTCATTAGTTTATTATTATAGCATCACATTATGTGAACAGAGGACAATGGAGGCACTTGCAGTATTTTCCTGATTTCTTCTAAAGTATTTAAATGTAAGTTTCAATAGCTATAAAGTATTGTCTTAAATGTGCAGTCCTAGATGTGTAACATAAAGAACTTTATCAAAGCAAAATGATATTGGGGGTAAAATGGGCAAGATATTCTCATTGAAATTCTGCCTGGAGACTCACACGACTCTCAATATAGCTTTCATTCTAGCGGGTCTCAAATAATATTTACAAAAACTAATGAAATTTCATCATTACAGAGCTCTGAGATCGAGGCCAACATACCCTGTGAACCTCTACTGAACTTTGTGCTCGGGCTAGAAGCATGATGCTGAGATAATTTGGGTCGGGGTAGGAGTACTTTGTTTTGTCCATAATGAGTTTCTGGTTTAAAAGAATGTGTGCTTATAAAATAATGGGATGGTTTTTGTCTCTGGTCTCATAAAACTTATAAAACGACTTATAAAATTACAAAGAAGATATGTTCAATATGTTGAGCATAGGCAAGTTGATAAAGTCAGCGTGATTCTCTTGTTAATATTAAAGAGGGCCAATATTCAATTGCCAATTGTGCTGACTAAAAAGTTAGCTTCACTAAGAAGTGGCCGCAAACAAAACATAAATATACAAGTTAAATTTTCCCGCAAGCTGTCTTTTTATTGGGGGTGGGGGGTGAAGATACATTTGTTTTATTTCTAGCTATACAGTTATTTAATGGTACAGAGCTCACAGCTGTCTTGGTTGTTTTATGTCACTCTTTGTACTGATGCATTTAATATTGCAGGTTCCTTTATCAGAGAAAAATTTCTAGTCATTTCCTTTTCAAATGACTGGGCAGCTCAATTTCACTGAATATCACTAAGATTGAAGAAAGATAAAAATGTGTGATTTTCTATTTTGAGAGTTTCTGGGCGCAAATGATTTTTTTTAAAGCGACATTTGTAATATGCGTTATTGAATATCTTGTTTTTAAAATGACTTTTTAAAGTTCTCATCTGGAGAAACAAGGAGGTAGCTTGTCTGAATAAGTGAATTATCACTAAAACCATCATTGACAATAATCCTGTATTTTTATGCATGTAAGTAATGAAAAAATGAAAATTGAAAAAGTTATTGCATAAATTTAGAAGTCTACGTTTTGGCCATTGACTACTCTAGGACTCTTATATTTGCAAAATGAATATTTGAAGTGTTTAACATTATGCTGTGTTTTTTTTCTTACTGAATTGGCAAGATGGAGTTATCTTTAGTTATCCAACTAAACACTGAGATTTCTGTTGAAGAAATTTATAGGTTACTCACATGTTTTTATTTCTCAATTAGAAACATTCTATATTTTTTGAATAAATGATAAATATGAAAGCTGTCACAGAAATAGAAAAAGAGAGGCCAAAATCAAGGCCAGAGGTTTAGGAAGGATGTCAGTGTTAGTGTCTGAAAACAAACATGGTATGAGTCTTGGGATGAGAGTTGTTGATGATTGGGGTGCTGTGTATCCTCACCAATGGTCCCATGTCAATGGTCAACATGAGAAAGCTTTGCCCCAGGATTTTGTCCAGAAAGTAAGCAGATTCTGCATCAGAGGGTGCAGTACTCATAGTTGTCCATTATACCCAACCCACCTTTAGAGGTCACTAAGGGCAACACAATATATGCCCATGAGACTCCAATCCTACACAAAAATGCAGGTGACTGGGAAAAATCTAGGATATATATATATATATATATATATATATATATATATATATATATGTGTGTGTGTGTGTGTGTGTGTGTGTGTGTGTGTGTGTGTGTGTGTGTGTGTGTGTGTGTGTATGCTCACAATAGCAATTAGTGCAAAAAGCCATTAATTTGAAGGAGAGAGTGGGAAGGTGTATATGGAAATGTTTTGAGGGAGGGAAGAAAAGGAGAAATGCTGAAATAAAATCACAATACCATGAAGTGATTACTGACAGGAACCCATTATAGCTGTCCCCTGAAAGACTCTGGAGAGCCGGACCAATACATATGTGGATGTACAGAGTCAAACATTGCACTAAGTGTGGGGACCCCAGTGGGGAAGTTAGGGCAAGGACTGTAGGAGCTGAAGGGGTTTGCAACCTGATAGGAAGATCAACAATATCAACAACCAGAAGCCCCAGAGCTCCCAGGGACTAAACCACCAACCAAAGAGTACACAGTTGGTACTTCTGGCTCCAGCTGGGTATGTAGCAGAGGATTGCCTTATCTGGCATCAATGAGAGGGGAGCTTCTTGGTCCTGTGCAGGCTTCATGACCCAGGACTGGGGAATGCTAGACTGCTGAGGGAGGAGTAGGTGGGCAGGTGGGAGATCACCCTCACAGAGGCACAGGGAGGGGGAATGGGATAGGGGGTTCATGGAGGGAAAACTGGGAAGAGGGATAGCATTCGAAATGTTAAAATAAATTAAATAACCAATAAAAAAGAACACCTCATTCATGAATGCATTAAGTAGCTGCTCAACATAATATCATGTGAATTTGACATGACAAAAGAATTATAATACCAAAACTAAACACGGAGAAAACTAAACATAAGCAAAAATATCAACAAATGAGGAGTTCCACGTAAATACCTTGCCCTTGCCCTTCCTTTCCCTTTCCCCTTTCTGCTTTCACTCCCCCCTCCTTGCCCACCCCTCCCTGTTCCCTTCCCCTCCCTACTCTGCCCTCTCTCTTCTCCTCCACTTTCTTCCCTCCTCTTCCCTTTGCTTTCCCCTTCTTCCATTCCCTTTTCTTTCTTTTCATTTCCTTTCTTTCTCTCTCTCTCTTTCTTTCTTCCTTCCTTCCTTCCTTCCTTCTTTCTGTCTCTCTCTCTTTCTCTCTTTCTTTCTTTCTCTCTCTCTTTCTTTCTTTCTTTCTTTCTTTCTTTCTTTCTTTCTTTCTTTCTTTTTTTTCTTTCTTTCTTCTGGCCCACCCTTTCTCCTTGCCTTTAGTCTCTCTCCTCCCTCCTTCTTTCTCCGAGTCTGTCCTTGAGCCTGACCTTGAGGCTTCCACTTTCCAACTGCCTGGAAAAATCAGTAAGCAGCACCATGCTTGGTGCCTAGCTGTTCTATTCTAAAATGAAAACAAAACAAAACAAAACACAGAGTAAAATACAAGTTCTGTGGTTTCTTTACACTTCCTTCAAGTAACGTAAAATATTGGTTGATAATGTTGCAAATCATCATGATAAATACTCTGTAAATGGGAATATGATATTGAGTAGAAAGGTGATTTAAAACTTTGGGGAAGCTCTTCTTGCTCCTCTGTGGGAGTGCTGATGAGAAGACTGGGTAATTGTTGCCAGTTATTAGACTACAGACTCATGTGGTATTCACTGAGATATCGAGATACATTTTCTATGGCTGTTGTACCTTAGACAAAATACCCTTACGATCACATTTTATAGATAAGAGGAATAAACAGAAATATAAAAATAATGTCTCCAAGTACTACAAAACATAAAAACATAAAAAATGTTTAATTTGTCCAGACAGTGTATAATTTAATAATATCAATACTAGGTAACTTTCCATCACATGGATGGAAATATAATTTACATTTATTTTATTATTTATTTGCACTGCCTGATTTTTGAAATTTATACTGTTACGTGTATATCATGTTTACATTATATTATGTTTATATATTATGTTACGTTTGTATTTTATAATGTGTTTATGTTAAATTTTGTTTATATTGTATTCAGGGGGTTGGAAATGAAAATTATGGGCAAAGGTGGCTATTGCTGTTAAAAGTGAGAGGGTTGCATACAAATATAATGAGATTTCACATGAAATCACAATCATGCAATTCATTCTGAGAAATTATATTCATGTTAGTACTAAGAGAGAAGAAATTTTCGATCTCATTTTTATATCAATGTATCTCCTAAGTGTTGTCTTCCTCTAATAATATTTATCCACTCTATTTTCAAAATAAAACATAACATTACCTTGTCTTGGAAAGTACTTTCTAATCCTTAATAAATCAGATTTGTTTCGTTTACCCTAGTGCTGAAAATAAGCTAGCAGCCTACGCTATACATGCTTCTTCTTTGGGAACAGGTTAGAGCAAACGGAAAACAATACTGCAGAAGAAATACAGACTTCTTCAAATCTGTCTGTTTTCCCATTTCTCCACCTACCTTTCCTATTGTATATTTAACATTACTTTTTCAATTCACTAATTCTCTTCTTTATTGAGGACTTTTCATTATTGTCCACAACTCTGTGGCATTATTGAAAGCTAAACTTGTGGACTTTAAAGTTCTCCTCTGATGCACAGACATGGAAAGCTACACAAAGGTACTGTTGGAGGGGAGGGGTTCTACTCGAGTCTTTAAAACTCTGTCTTATTCTTTTTCTGTTTGTCCTGAGTCAAATGATCTAATTCCAGACATCATTGCAATCCCTGCTTTTAATGTAAAACAACTAATGTCTTATGTTCATAAAATCAATGAGGATGTTTGGTTAGGAAATGTATAGTTAGTAACTGGTCTTGTGTAGCTAATCTCTGTGAAATGGTACACTTGCTCTTGGATGGAGTGTGGAGTCTTACAAGACTCATGGGGAAATTTATAAACTCTGGAAACATGAGACTCTTAAACTGACATAGAAGGATTCTTAAACACGTCTAACTTACCTGGCCACACTCCGTGATCCTACAAGCCATGCCCAAACGCAGGAAGGGAAAAATCTCTTTCTTGGAGCCACCTGGATTCTGGGCCGAGAGCTCTGGTTTCTGCATTCCTGCCAATAACCACAACAAACTCAACAGTTTATCATGTAGAAATAGATAGAAGAGCTTATGTGTCCTGGATAATTCAAAATTATTCACGTCTCTCTAGTGAAGCTACATAACATAAAATCGGTTTGAATGAGGTCATTATTCCAAGATATCGGGGTTATAAGGTTGCAGCTAAGGCAGAATGATTTTCTTCTTCGCTATAGCTATACATGGTTCTACCTGTGGAATCTAAACATGTATTTTTATAACAAAGCAACGTTAAGTGCGTAGATGGAACTACGGACGTTAGTCTCCTTGAGGGTAAATATACTGATTTGCCTGGATAACTCTAAACACTAGGGTAACTAAAAGTGGAAATGAGATTCAAAGAGGTTGTGAAAGAGAAATGAAGACAAAACCAGAGTGAGACCTGTGTGACAGGAGGCCATTCCACGATGGCTTCGAAGAGGGCTGTGGGCCAGGTACTGGGGAACGCGACTGTCTCTGGGGATTGGAAAATCAAGGAAAGGTACCTTTCCCTAATGCCTGCAGATTGGGTCCAGTTAGCTGAGAGACATCTTGATTTTTCTGCTCCGCAGGAACCATGCAGGACTGCCATCAAACCCCAAAGACACTATATTTCTGTGCTTCTCAACCACAAAGTACGTAGTGATCTGTTTTTATCAGAGTGGAAAACTGATGCTACTGCTCTAAGCTGTATTTTCCAAGCAGCCAAATCGGTCCTGCGCTCCAGTTAACTCCTCAAACCGCATGGGCACAGCTGGGCAAGGGGACAAATGCTGAGCGATTTTGTACAAAGCTGGTAAAGAATCTCAAACTCACTCCAATTTATAAAATATGAAACATCCCTCTCTCAGAACACTGATGTTGGGAAGTAAAGATTGCGCTTCGCTGTGCACAGTGGGGGAACTGGCACGGCCAAAAAATTGGTTCCAACCCGAGCCCCTAATGCTGTCACTGAGGCCTGAAAAACACCTGCTTGCACATCGTGTGCTTTAGTACCTCCGTCGATGTCACCGGGCAGCGTGTCAGATGGTACATTTTGTGCCAGTCTACACCAGCTCTCGTCCCGTTCCCTGCAGATCAGGCACTAGGAGCAGAAGGTCTTTGTACACTCACAATAACTCCCTGCTATTTTAATAACGGTTACAATGGGGGGAAAACTGCGGAGCTATGGAGGATGACGGAAGATGCAAATAATCCTGGATGCCACGGAGGCAAATAAGCGAAAATTCATGTAAAGGAGAAGGATGGAGTCTTCCTTTTGTGTTACCTAGCATTGAATTCTCTCAGGATACAGCTTAACCACGGAGAAGACGAGCGGGATCGAACGTGTTAGAAAACAGCTGAGGATGGCTGCCAGAGTTGGCAGCGGATGCGCCCGTCTCTGGCACGCAAATGCCAGCAACAGAACTGTAAACTATGAAGAGAGTAACTTCACACGGAGATGCTGAACTCTGAAAAATTATTCATTCATGAATTGGCAAGCAGCATATGGAGGAGACACAGTACATAGGAGAAAAATCCAGGATGAGCGTAAATAACTGCTGATCTATAATTTTAATGAAGAGATTTAGGGACTTCCTCCCCGCCCCCCGAGGTCTACATTCAAAACGTAAAAATGAGGAAGCAAATAAGTTCACCCACACATTATATATTAATCATCTCCAGCAAGTAGGGTTAGCATTGCCATGGGAAGGGAGAGTATACTAGGACCATAGATTAATTGCATCCTTCCAAACAAATCAGTCTGTGTAGCCTGTCAGAGCAATTTCTTTCTAGTATTCCTTTGCAAACATCATCCCACAAGGGCTAGTTAGTAATCTGGCATAAACTGTCTTAGTTGAATCTGTGAGTCTGTACTTTTTGTCCCCCCAGGGTTCAAGACACTGGGGAAGTAAAAGTGACATTTATAGATTTTATAACTTATTTTAGCTGTCTCTGATTCTTTCCGATTGAATGGAGTTATGGAAATAGGAGACCTTCTGACATCTCGTGACTGATGAACTATACACCTCTGATTTTTATGATGATTGATTTTATTTTCAATTGTTTTGATTTCTGAAAATTTAAACACTCACTTAGCCTGAGATTGATAATGGTTATTTGTCATGAATGAAATCTGACTTAGATTTATGGACTTGTTTGACATATTTCAGAGCTTCTTGCCCATGTGGACTTCTATTATTTTCTGCAATGTAGGATATAAAATAAGAATGTCTGTTATTAGATTAACATGAGAAGGCCAAGTGCTTATTTTTGGCCCCACCAATTGTGGTGACAGGAAAATAGGATATTTATATTATGTCATCCCAGAAGAACACATGTCTATGTGCAGAAGTCATACAAGCACATTTGCAAACAAAGCCCTGTCTAGCGACATCACATCAATGCAAGAATTATAGTTCAGAAGGAATGAGATTATGCCAAATCCGTGAGGAAGTTTTACAAATTCATTCTTGGTTCCATCTGGTCAGCAGGCACTGTTTTTTAATCTGTGACATTTACAAATATTCATTATGAGCTCATCAACATCGAAGGTTTTTTTCCCACGTACAATGGAAATAATATTTTTGAGTTAGAACCGACCTAGATGTTAGCACTTCTTGAGCGATATCCTAAAGAAGAAATGAACAACAGTGTTTCGAACAAGTAGGTAGTCAGTGAGTACTTTGCACATTATGCGTGTCAAGAGCTTTGTGCCTGGTGAGTCAGATCATTACACTGCCTAACACACTCATTATGTAAAAGATTCTCCTTTATGGTAATGCCTACTTTCTTTTGAAATGGATACCCACTGTTTCTTCTTGCTGTTGTGGTCCTTATTTGGGTTTGAAGTTCTAAGACTGTGGGTCACAACAGTTATTAGGACACTCTCTTCTTTGTGGACACACTCTGATCTCTTAACAAGTGCTTGTTCTTTGAATGTGTGCTCACCCAGAACGGGTGTGTAATGGGCCGGCTTTTAAATAATGATTTTCAGCATTCTTTTAAAACTGTGGGCTAAGACTGTAACGATGCTTTTCTGGTGTAGACTCTACGGTTATTAGCTTTTACTCTTTGGAACATTACAATTTCAGTGATCCACATGCCTTTATTATTGTTTAAATTATCTTATCAGTTGACCCTCAAAAATATACCCGAAGGTGTTTTGGTTCTATGCATATTATTCTGCAGCCAGAACAGTCTCCTCACTCCCTAGACCCCATGACTAATTCACAATTGCTTCTTGCACTAAGAATGGAACTTTCCACATTTCTTTTCTTGACAATAACAGGGCATAGTATAAGAGGATTTTATTTTGTTACTGTCTCTCTTTAATGCTGTCTTAACTATTCCACATGCATATTTAAGCATGGCTTCTGGGTCTTTATCTATCTGGGTCATGTATTTTGTAAATTTTGTTTTATTAGTTTTCGAGAAATTTATCTAATGGTGTTCGCTAATATTCACCGTCCTTTCCCCAACTTTGACAGATCTAACTAAGTGGACTAATCCTACACTCCACCATATGTATACCAAAATGCCATTCACTTCACAGATATTTCAATTATTAATGCTTGTATCCACGCCTTCATTTCCCTTCACCTTTATGGAATGCCAGGCAACGCTTAAGTTGAGCAATGGGAGTAAGTCTGAAGCCAGAGAGGCAGGGGTGGAAGGTAGGGCAGGGCATAAATTGGTTACAAGTCCTGTTCCTCCTTTAAAGTACCAAAGGTCTCACTCAGTCTTGGTGGCTTCAAGCATCTATGCCATGATATGTACACAGCTGTAAATGCTGAGAATTTAATACTTCCTTAGGAGATTCACCAGATACATTTAAGAACTCAGAGACATCGAAAAAAATAATTTTAAGTCAAATAAGATTATTAGACAAAATAATTGAGTAAAATATGTTACATGTCAGGGGGTTGAACAGAGGACTTTTCATTCTGAGGAGAGACTTGGTTGCAAAATAAAACATCTATAAACGTAGGGCAGAGAATGGAAGAGGAAAAAAAAAGGTCTTTGGTGAATGTAACTTTAATTAAAGCATGGAACTTTGGTACTTAGGCAGGGTGACAAGAATTTTCTTCCTAGGATTATGCTGTTTCTGTAGTAATGAACCTAATGGGGGAATGCAGCTGATAAGTCTGTATTTGTAGAAGAAGGAATTTCCCATGCCAAAACTAGAGAGGAAATAGAACGTTCTTGCTGAGAATGCTCCAGATGCGGCCAGGGTCTCTGACGATATTTTCCCCACGTTATCAAGTTTTACTCTCCGCATTCATCTTCTCCGTCGGCAACAAGGCTTGGTTTTGTTTTCATTTTTCCACAGATTTCTTTGTCGCGATATTAAAGCAAAGACTGCTTTAATAACTCATTGCCATTCCCACAGCCAGGTCGCATGTGTAGGTCTCTGTTAAGTCGATGACTCAAACGTTTTGCTAGAGCGGTTTGGAAAAGATGCATGAGGAATGCTGGCAAATACAGCAGGTACGTCGATGCGTTTAGTAAATGACTCAGACTATCTGTGGAATGTGCCTGATTTCTGCAATCAGCCAAGACTGGGCTCTCAGTAATTGCAGTGATTCAGTAGGATGCGTTACGCTTCCTTTCAGATTATGGAACTCAAATAAGGAGTAACAGGAACAGGCAATGGTCACACTGAGTCATAATGAGGAATTAGGGGAAGGTTACCCGAATTCATGAATTCAACCAGTAGGAACAGTGTTTTGCAATGTGACTTTGTTTCTCCATAACATTTAAGAATGCCTGCCCTTGAACAAATATTTCTTTAGCAATACCCATATACAAAAAGCATCGAACCAAAACGATCCCTGACTACTGAGGCACGTATACGTGGGACACTGTTACTCATTTCTGTGTCACTACTGGGTTTTTTGTTTGCCTATTGTCTGTCTCTCTGTCTGTTTTCTGTTTTCATGGCAGGGCTTCTCTATGTAGCCCTGGCTGTCCTGGATCTCACTATACAAACTAGACCTCCCTCAAAGTCCTCAACTCCTCCCAAGACCTGGGTTGAAAGGCATGCACCACCCACCATTACCCGTCCTCGCAGTGTTTATTTTGTAAGGTTACTCTTTTCATAGATTAATTATTGTTTATTATTAGTTATGAGCACATGTGGGTGTGTCGAGTGGTAAATTTAGGTGTCATGAATACTAGAGGCACAAGATCACCCCTGGACCTTGTGTTGCTGGTTGCTTCCGGGTGCTGAGAAAGCTGAGAAAGCATGCTGCTCCCTGCTGAGTCATCTCTCCAGTACCATGATGATGTGCACCGTGTTTAATGTTTTATTGAAAAAACCATCTGCACACAATGTGTGTACGTTTTGTGCTATCAAAAGGTGAAAACATACTTAACTCATATATTTCTTCTGACAAAAGAATCGCAGGAGGGAAAATAAAGGTTCTAATAAAATTAGAAGGCAGTAGCAGAAATTATCATTCAATATGTATTATAACCATCACACTGAGCACGGGGACCCTAGTGGAGGAGTTAGAGAAAAGACTGAAGGAGCTAAAGGGGTTTGCAACCCCATAGGAAGAACAACAATATTAACCAACCAGACCCCTCAGAACATCCAGGGACCAAACCACCAAAGAGCACACATGGAAGGACCATGGTTCCAGCCACATATGTAGCAGGGGATAGCATTGTCTGGCATCAATAGGATAAAAAGCCCTTGGTGCTGTGAAGGCTCCTTTCCCCAGTGTAGGGGAATGCCAGGATGTTGAGGTGGGAGTGGGTGGATGGGAGGGAGGGCATCCTCATAGAAGCAGGGGGAGGGGGAAATGGGAAAGGGGGGAACCAGGAAAGGGGATAACATTCGAAATGTAAATACATAAAATATCCAGTAAAAAAGAAAAATAAATAAAAATGTAAACAAATAAAAGAGAAAAAGAAATAACCAGAACCTAAATGGAGACAGTATTTACCTTAGTAAATAGAAAGTTGTGTATCTTAAAGAAATGCCTTCTGTTCCCTCAATTTATGCTTGTGAGGAATGTTTTTGTTTTGTTTATGTTGTTGTTTCTTAAAGAAGCACGAGTAATTACTAACAGAATTCTGGGTAACCTTAAAAGTCAGTTGTTCCCGTTTATATCATGGACACTAGAGTTTCTGTACAGGATCAAGGAATTAGACATGAAGTCTGAGAATTACACTTCTTACACCACGCAAACCTGAGCTACTCCATGCCTTCCTAGACCTAAGACGCTAATGTGATTCTTCTTTTGTCTTCCCTTTTCTGTCTAACTCAGGTGATGTTTTCTCTCATTTCCTCAGTGATTATTTTTAAGCTTCTTCCAATGGGATTGTCCAATCCATGAATTTAGATACATGAATTATACTATTATGCCAGTGGAGAAGAGAGAAAAAAAAGGGATTTAGGCAAGAGGCTTATGTGTGGAGACAACTAATTTACATGCCTTTCCTTCCCTCCCTCCCCCTCTGTTTTTCTTTTTCTTCCTCCCTTCCTTCCTTCCTTCTTCTTTCTTACCCTCAATGCCTCCCAATCTCCTTCTCTTTCTTTCTTTCTTTCTTTCTTTCTTTCTTTCTTTCTTTCTTTCTTTCTTTCTTTCTTTCTTTCTTTTCCTTTCTTCCTTCTTTCTTTCTTCTTTCTTTCTTTCTTTCTTTTTCTTTCTTTCTTTCTTTCTTTCTCTTTCTTTCTTTCTTCCTTTCTATCTTTTTTCCTACAGTCCTGAAAATTGGCCTCTAGTAGTCCATACTGGGTTCGAGCTCCTCTTCCTTTTTCCCTCATCACCCCAGTGCTGCAATTAGATACTAGTGAAACCACTTCTAGTTCTTTATTGTTTTGGTTTACTTTCATTATTACTATATGAACATGTCTTTCTTTAACTTAGTAAAACCTGGCAATAACTCTTGTAGAAAGGTTACTGAAAGATTGTATACTATGTATAGACAGTAACTGATAATTTAGGAGCAACCGAAAATAATTTTTAAAGATATCAAATTAGTGTGTTTTAAACTTATATATAGTAGCCAAAAATCTTTAAGATGTACAGATGTTATTAGTGAAGATAGATGCAAGAACTAAGTTTTATGTATAAGTTGGGGTGATATCAGTTTTTATCAAACATGTGGCAGGAAATGTTTTCACCATCAATAGATTAAATCAATGGGTGCTGAAAGAAATGAAATATGGGAGAAACTCATAGCGTTTGCTATGGAAAACATTGACAATTTGCTAAACCATAATTTAAGAAGTAAAACTACATATTGAAGCATGGTGTATGGGAGGAAGGATTACTGTAAGATCTGGATGAAAATCAGTGGTAATCTATCGATGAACAAAGTCCTAATTGTAAATGCATCAACGTGAAGACTTTAATCTGGGTATTTTAGAACTGGATCACATTTGTAATATCCACTCAGAAATGACGAGGACTTGGAAAAAGTTGTTCAAGAATGAAATGTTGATGAAGAGAATTTAAGGAGTTCTAATGTAGACAACAGCAATGTAAAGACAGGGTCCAGAGTAATCAATCATGTGTCCAACAGTTTGTTTTCTAATACTGGACTTGTGGACAGCACTCACAAATTATCAGTGCCTGAGGGAATGTTTCCCCATTGAGGGTTTTATTTTACATATTGAATAGTAAGGTGTGAATGAATGATTTACATTCATATATATATCATATTAAGAATAGAAATGTACTGCTTTATAACAAAAAGATTTTCATGACTTCAGCTCTTTTGTAATCTTTCTATGATTGCATGTGCATCATGATTAAACTCTAAATGAGTCACAGCTTTGCACTCAGCACATGAAATACTCTGCCAAGGAGATCTTAATGGAATTAATTATATTTTCTATACATACCAGTTTCTGTCATAAATAAGTCTCAACAAGATTAATCTTCTTTAATTAATGGAAACTGAGAGTGGCATAATTATATTCCAGTAAGTAAGATTGTTTTGGTAAATACATTTTTAAAAAATGCATGTGTTTAGCCAACAAAATATATTCCATAATTAAATAGCATTTCACATTTCTATTATGGTTGCATGACTGAAATCAGTTAGGAAAAGAATCACTGTGTGCTTGAATACCAATTTTATTGGCAGTTGCATGAAGTTTCAGTAACCTAAAAGAGATTCTGCCTAATTCATGATGTTGATAACTGTATTACCATGTCAATTTACTCTCCCACACGGCAGTGAAGTACAGACCTTGTCGTTCAGTTGTGTTTAAACGAGCAATTGCTGGTTGCATATTTCCGTTCATTCTGCTGGTCTTCGGGGCTTCTCTTCTGCCCCACCCCCTAATTCCTGATCATGTTCCCCCTTTCCCCTTCCTGTCTCCTCTCCCACCTAGGTCCTCCATCTGCCCTCCAGATTGCTTTCTTCTCCCTCCCAAGTGGAATTCAGGCATCCTTACTTTAGCCCTTTGGCTTAATGCATTCTGTGGATTGTATCCTGGGTATTCTGTACTCTTTTGGCTAATATCTACCTATTAGTAGTACGTTCCTGTCATGTCCTTTTGGACCTGAGGTACATCACTCAAACATAGTATTTTCTATTTCCATCCATTTTTCTGCAAAACTCATGATGTCCTCGTCCTTAATAGCTCAATAATATTCCATTATGTAAATGAACCACATTTTCTGTATCCATTTTTCCATTGTAGGACATCTGGGTCGTTTCCAATTTCTGGCTATCACAGATAAGACTACTACACACATAGTGGAGTCCATGCCTCTATGATATGGTGGGGGATATTTTGGGTATATGCCCAATAATGCTATGTGTAGGGATCCTCTAGAATGTAGAGGTGGAGATCCCAGGACTCAAAGGAAGGGACCTTCAGTGAAATGCCCAACAGTAGGGAGAGGGAGTTTGTAGAATCCAACTCCAGTAGAAAGGGTATTAAATGAAGGAATGGTATTACAATCCCATAGTAAAAAACTCTGGGCTGGAAATGTTCATGTCTAAAAGAACTGCAGGGGCAAAAATGGAGGAGAGACTGAGAGAAAGGCAGGTCCACAGTCCAACAAAGGATGCATATCAAGGGGAGGCTCGAAGGCTGGATACTATTACTGATGCTATGGTGAGCTTACAGACAGGAACCTAGCATGGCTGTCCTTTGAGAATCCCAACAAGCAGCTGACTGAGACAGAGGCAGATACTTCTATCTAACCAGTAAACTGAAGTCATGGACCTCTGTGGTTGAATTAGGGAAGGGCTGGAAGAAACTGAGGAGGAAGGCAACCCTATAGAGACCAGCAATGTCAACTAACCCTGACTCCTGAGATCGCTCAGTCACTGAGCCATCAACAAGACAGTATACACTAGGTGATATGTGTTCCCAGACACATATACAGCAGAGGACTGCCTGGTCTGGCTTCAAAGGGAAGACACGGCTAATCCTCAATAGACTTGAGGCCCCAAGGAGTGGCTGGCACAGACAGGGGTGGGGACATCCTCTTAGAGACAGGAGGGAGGAGAAATGGTTTGAGGAACTGTGGAAAGGCAGACCAGGAAGTGGGTAATGACTGTACTGTAAAAAACAAACAAACAAACAAACAAACAAACAAACAGCCAAGGACAACTAAAAAAAGAGGAACTATTATTAACCAAGAGCATAGAATACATATATAGAAATGTCATAATGAAACTTAATACTTGTTAAAAAGTGAAATTCATTCTGACTTCTATTTTTTTTTATTTGAATTAGAGCTTACAAGATACAAAATTTTAAAAAAATTTGTCATTGTATTTTATGTTGTTTTCATTTACTTCCTCAATATGATTCCTTTGCTATTCTTCAATATGATTGTTCAAGGAAAAGTCTTTGCTTATATTCTTTGTTTTATAATCATCTTAAATTTATTTTTCTACTTTCTGTTTTGTTACTAAATATAAATACTAAATAGTATATCTGTTCCTCTGGCAATATAAAGTTTATAATAATATAATTTGAAACATATTATACATTTGACATTTTGTTTAATTTCAATACCTTATTTTTATTGAAACATTATATATCTTATCTTTTGAATTTTTTATTTTCTTTTTTAAAATTTATTAAACTTATTCACTTTACATCCTGCTTACTGCCTCTCTCCTGGTGACTCTCTCCCACAATTCTTCTCCTCATCTCCCCTTCTCTTCTCCTCTTCCCCCTGGGTAACCCATCAATCACATCAAGTCTCTGTGAAGCTAGGCACATCATCTCCCACTGAGGCCATACAAGGCAGCCCAGCTAGAAGAACATATCCCATTTACAGGATAGGCTTTGTGATGACTCCCCCCCCCATTCAATTAGTTTGAGACCCACTTGAAATCCAACCTTCATATCTGCTCTATATGTGTGGCAAGGCTTAGGTCCAGCCCCTATATGCTTTTTGGTTGGTGGCTCAGCCTCTGAGAGCCACAAGGGTCCAGGTTAGTTGACCCTATTGGTCTTCCTGTGCAGTTCCTATCCACTTAGAGGCTGCACTCTTTCCTCTTGTTCTTGCATAAGAAACTCCAAGCTCCATCCACTATTTGGTTGTTAATGTCAGCATCTGTCTGAGTCAGCTGCTGGGTCACAGAGGACAACCATGCTAGACCCCTGTCTGTAAACATAACAGAGTATCATTAATAGTTTCATGGATTGGTGTTTGCCCATGAGATAGGTCTCAAGTTGAGCCAGTTATTGGTTGGCCATTCCTCAGTCTCTGCTCCATCTCCTGACCCTGCATTTCTTGAAGACAAGATCAATTTTGAGTGGAAAGTTTTGTGGGAGGGTTGGTGTCCCTTTCTCCCTCTACACTGGGGTTCCTACCTGACTACAGGAGATAGTCTCTTCTGGTTATATATCTGCAATGCTGTGAAGTCACAGCTGAGGTCACCCCATTGACTCTTGGGTACCTCCTTTATTCCATGTCTCTATCACATGCTGGAGATGCACCCCCTCCTAACTTCCCTACCCCAGTCAGTTGCAGATTTCCATTCATTCTCCCTCCAGGCCCTATAGACATATCTCTCATGTCCCTCCCTATACCTTACCCTAAACCCCACACCCCTATACTTCTACCACCCAGTACCTCCATCCATCTGCCTCTTATGACTAATCTATTCCCCCTTCTTTCTATGACTAATTTATTTATCCTTCTAAGAGAGAGTCAAGCATCCATGTTTGTGCTTTCTTTATAGTTTAGCTTCTTTGCGTCTGTAGAATCTTACACGTGGATCCTGTATTTTATGACTCATTCAGTTACATATGAGTACATACCATGTCCTTTTGGGACTGGGTTGCCTCACTCAGGATGATATTTCCAACTTCCAGTCATTTGCCTGCAAAATTTTTAATGTCAGTTTTAACTGCTGGGTAGTATTCCACTGTGTAAATTTACCACATTTTCTTTATCCATTCTTCAGTTGAGGGACAACTAGGTTGTTTCCAGTTTCTGGATATTATGAATAAAGCAGTTATGAACCATGGCTAAGCAAGTGTCTTTGTGAGATGAATGATGAAGCATTGTTTTGCTATATGGCCGGAGCAGTATAGCTGGATCCTGAGAAAGAATTATTCCTGGTTTTCTGAAAAACTACAAAATTGATTTCCAAAGTTGTTATACAAGCTTGCATTCCAACCAGCAAGGAGGAAATGTCCTTGTTCCACATTCTCACCAGCAGGAGCTCTCTCTTGAGTTCTTTATCTTAACCAAAATGATGTATCTTAGCCACAGATGTAACATGGAACCACAGTGTTGTTTTGATTTGCATTTTCCTCCTGACTAAGGACTTTGAACCTTTCAAGTGCTTCTGGGCCATTCATCATTCCTCTGTTGAGAGTTCTTTGCTTAGTTCTGTACCCATTTTTTAAAATGACTTATCTGGGTTGTTTGTTGGTATCTAACGTTTTTATGTTGTTTATAGGTTTTGGATATTAGCCCTCTTTCAGATGTAGGGTTGGTGGAGATCCTTTCCCAGCCTGTAGGCTGCTGTTTTATCCTACTGCTGGTGTCTTTTGACTTACAGAAACTTTGCAGTTTCATGCAATCCCAGTTGCTGATCTTTGAACCTGAGCTATTAGTTTTCTGCTCAGGAAATTTTTTTCTGTACCAATGCATTTGAGGGTCTTTCCCACTCTCTTTTCTCTGAGATTTAGTGTATCTGGTTTCATGTTGATGTCTTGGATTCACTTGGGTAGTGTAATAAACATGGATCAATTTGTATCCTTCTACATATAGCCATCCAGTTATAGTAGCGCCATTTGGTGAGGAAGCTTTCTTTTTTCCCAATTTATGGTTTTGAATTCTTTGTCAAATATCAAGTGTTCATGGATGAATGGGTTTATTTCTGGGTCTTTGATTTGATTCCATTGGTTGACCGGTCTGTTTCTGTACCAATACCATGCAGTTTTTATCACTACTGCTCTGTAGTACAGCTTGAAGTCAGGGATAGTAATTCCCCCAGAAGTTTTTTATTGTTGAGATTTGTTTTCTCTATCTTGGGATTTTAGTTTTCCTATATGAAGTTGAGAATTGCTTTTTCCACATCTGTGAAGAATTGTTTTGGAATCTTGATGGGGATTGCATTGAATCTGTAGATTGCTTTTGGTAAGATGGCCATTTTCACTATGTTAATCCTATCAGTCCATGAGCATGGGAGATCTTTCCATCATCTGATATCTTCTTCAATTTCTTTCTTCAGGAACTTTTCATAAGGTTCTTTCACTTGCTTGGTTAGAGTTACAGCAAGATATTATAAACTGTGACTATTGTGAAGGATGTTCTTTCCCTTACATATTTCTTGGTACATTTATCATTTGTATAAATGGGGGCTACTCATTTCTTTGAGCTAATTTTGTATCCAGCCACTTTCATGAAGTTGTTTATCAGCTGTAGGATTTTTCTGGTAGAATTTTTGGGGTCACTCATGTATACTATCATATCATCCATAAATAGCAATACTTTGACTTCTTCCTTTCCAAGTTGTATCCCCTTGATCTCCATTAGTTGTCCTACTGTTCTGGTTGAAACTTCAAGTAGTATATTGAATAGATAGGGAGAGAGTGGGCAGTCTTGTCTACTCTGTGATCGAATTTCTGATTGAAATCAGATATTTAAAAAAAACAGTGTGTTTTAATACCAGCTTTATTGTCAGTTGCATGAAATTTCATTTCAGTTGCCTAAAAGAGATTCTGCCTAAAGCATGATGGTGATATGATAAAAACTATATTATATTTTTCCTAGAGTCATAGCTATCAAGTTTAATACTAGTTAGTGGGAAGTCACACTAAGAGAAACTGAGCCCCAGTTCAGCAAATCATACTCCACTATGTACTCAGATCCTCATTAACTCTCTATTTCTTGCACTATTTAATGAGGACTGCAGAAGTCAAGCATTCTTGTGTCTGAAGTCTGTGACGCATGAGAAGGATAAATGAGCAGTCAGACACTTTTCTATCTTCCCCTTAGCTTGTCAATAAACTTACAAAACAACCATGCACATCATCACAGTAATAAGTAGAGATGGATTTGACAATATACATTGTGCAGAACCCTGTCCTGAATCCTTAGAGATGTCAGAGTTATAAAGCACAGATCTTGCTTTTAAATGGTTTTAATGTGGACAGGGGATTAGTGTTTATATGACACACAACATATTTAGATCCACACAGAAATGAAGAAGAGTTTTTCCCTTACTATCATCATGAATGCCTGGAAATGACCTCTTTTAATTAACCCCCATGTTGCTTAAGTTCTGTCCTCTGTATTATTTCCACTTTACTATTATTTCATGCTTATTCCATACTCAAGGGGGGCATCCATACTTCCCTGTAAGAACCAAGAATTAATTTAAATGCACACATGAGTAGAACTAGCTATACTTAAATAAAATTAACATTATTCAGATTTTTAGGTCAAGAAGATATAGCTAGGTTATAAACATTTTAATATGTCATTTATCATGATATAATATAATATATAGAAATTATTAGATGTTATATAATAATCACATACAAATAACTTAATATTAGTTGCTTTATATAAAATGTTTTGTTTGTATTCACATAATGTCAACTAATGGACTCTATTTTTATATGGACCATATAGAAGAGCAAATGCTAAAACAGAAATACCCCAAAATTTGTTACATATAAATAATATGTACATAAAGCAATGTTAAAGATGTATTGAAGGAAAGAAGTTCAATAGAATAGATAAGTTAAGAATTATTTAGATCTTTCTAGTACAAACTTTATGGTTGTCGAAGCAATGGAAAAATTATAAAAGTAGTCATTGCAAGTGAAGTTTATAAAATAGCATAAAATGTCCTTGAAAGCTCGCCTAACAATTCATGCACTAACTCTTGATATTCTTTATATTCCCAGTCTTATAAGCCAATAAGGAAAAATAATCACTAAATTTATTACAGATGAGAATCAAGAAACCCACTGTGCTGTGTAATTTTCTTTATTTCTGTTTCTAATATTATCTATATTTTAGACATATATTCATCCATCCATTCATCTATAGCTAAAAACTCCTTATAGTAATATATTGAGAGATATTAAATTATATAGCTATCACATTTTCTTTTTTATCTATTTTCTAAACTTTATACAAATATAGATAATGTTGTTATTATAATCCCTAGAAGAGGAGTGACAACTTGGGAGATGAGTTTTAGTTGTTCAAGAACATGTCTTTTCCATTATCTTTCAAGACAGAATATGATATGGTTATGAGAATCCTTAATGGACATATTCAATTATGATTTCCACAAGAAAAATGTCAGACGTGTTTATGAACATTTGAAAATAAGCTAATTATAAACAATTAGAAAAGTCAGGGGAAGGAAGACCAGGGTGTGACACTGAAGGGGTAACAAGATGATTTTGGGAGGTGTGTGTGGGGGGGTGGACCTGGGAGGGAGAAAGGAAGGGGAGAAAATGGGGGGCAGTATAAAGTACTGGAGGGGACTGGAGAGAGAAACAAAGGGTAAAGCAATTGAATAAAAATATGTAACAGTTGGGGATGAGGTACTGGGTACCAGACACCAGGTAAGTGAGAGGATCCCAGGACACAGTAGGGATGACTTTAACCAAAATGTTCCCAGCAGGGGGAGTTAGAACTTGTAGAGACCAACTCTAGTAGATAGGCATGGTCCCAGGCCGAGGGATGGGGCAACCCACTCATCTCAAAATTTTTAACCCAGAAATATTCCTGTCCAAACGAAAGACGGGGACAAAATGGAGCAGAGACTAAAGGAAGAGCCATCTGGGGCCTGTCCCACCTGGGGATCCATTCTGTGTGCAGACACCAAATCCAGATACTGTTGCTGCTGTCAAAAGGAGCTTGTTGACAGGAACGTGGTGCGTCTGCTCCTTGGGAGGTTCTGCCAGCCCCTGACCAAAGCAGATGTGGATGCCCGGAACCAACCATCAGACTGAGTTTGGGGACCCTGGAGGGAGCTATAGAAAAGACTGGAGTACCAGAGGGACATTGCAATACCATAAAAGGAACAATGTTGGCTGGCCAGACTATCCAGTGCTCCCAGAGACTAGACCACCAACCAAGGAGTGTACAGAGAGGGATCCATGGCTCCAGATACATGTGTAGCAGAGGATAGCTTTGTCAGACATCAGTGGGAGGGGAGGCCCTTGGTTCTGTGGAGCTTTGATGCTCCAGTGCAGGAGGATGCTGGGGTGGTGGGAGAGGAGAGGGTAGGTGGTTAGGGAAACACCCTCATAGAGGCCAAGGGGAGAAGGGAGAGGGCAAATGTGGAATTAGGTATTTGTGGAGGGGTAATCAGGAAGTGGGATATCATTTGAGATGTAAATGAATGGAATGATTAAAAAAAGAAAGAAAATTCTGCAAATGTTTAGAGTAATTATGTGTTGGATTGGTTTACACTTAGTGAAATCATGATGAAACGTGATGTACATTTCAGTAAATGTAAATATAATATAAATATTAACTTAGTTTTATGTAAATATTTTAGGTCTATGTATGGCTTGTATGCTCACAGACTTACCAGAAGACAATATATCAATTCAGTGTTTCTGGGGTGTGTGTGTGTGTGTGTGTGTGTGTGTGTGTGTGTGTGTGTGTGTGTGTGTGATATGTAATGTATGGACAGATATTTATGTGTGCACAGGGCAAAGGAGAATGCCAGGGATTTTCTCAATTTTATCTATCATATTCTGCTTTTTTTGCTTTGAGAAAGGTTGTATTCATGAACCTAGCCTTTGAGATCCGTCTGGCTATACAGTAAGGTCCCGCATTATTCTTGTGTCCATCCATACAGCCATGGGTTTACAGAAACACAGGGACTCTGTCAACTTTTTTGTGGGTAGTGTAAATTCAGTTTCCCGTCTTCAAATTGAACAGCAGGTGCTCTTCCTCATCAAGTCCTCTCAGCAGCCCCCTGTAGTAGTTCTTTTCTGTGGTTTCATAACTTTAAGCATCATACAACAAAATTATGCTGTTATACACCCAAAGCAAAAGTTGGATGGTATGGAAATTTGGGCTGCATGTCAATATCATTAAAAGGTTTTATGGTAATGGGTGCAAGAGAAATACAGGCTATTTTGTCGTTTAATCTAGCATAGTTCTAGAAGAAAGAAGAAATAGTGAAATGGAAAATGTAGCTAGTTCCCTGTGGATGTATGAATTTCTTAACTAGTAGAATGTACACCCTAAGCAGCCTTCTGTGGTTGGAAGATAGATTCGTAATTTCGGAGTGAGGATGTTGGAAGCTACTTAGAAGTCATTTGACTTCCAGCAGGACTAGATGAGCACAGCCCTTCCTTGGATTGTCTTGTGGCTGAAAGAGCTGCCTGGAGGAAGAAACCCTGAGTAATTTCCATGCGCTGTGTTTATGCTGTGGCTTGCTGGAGAGCTTTTCTCTAAGCACTGTCATGAGTCTGAGTGCCAGCAGGCTCCCTGGCCTGATGCAAGCTACTGGATGCCAGACTCACAGATTAGACATGCAGGGTACATATTGACTTTTGATGAGCATCTCACTAACTATGTTATTTCAATTTAGTGCAACTACCAAGAGGTTGAGGCGAGAAAAGAGAAATAGGTTCAGCTTGTTTCAGTGAGGTCCCTAAAGAACTGAGATGGCTGTATTCTTAACTAGTCTACAAATTTTAATAGTTTGATTTAGAGATGTAATGAAGGACATGGGTAGGAAAAACAAAAGCCAGGATTCGTTTATTTTTCTACTTCGCATACTTAACAGAACAGTTTTAATAAAACCGCAGCAGTATTTTACATATAAGTGCATAATGGATGTGCAAAATTTCCAGACTTTAAATCTTACAAGAGTTTGTTTGAAATAAAATTCCTTGGAAATGTCCTTACTTATTCCATCAATTTTAGTTTCTTGTTTTTTAAGAAAGAATGAAGTTGGTCCAATTTACATGATTGTAGATAAGGTCCCTTTAGATGTGTGTGAGGCAAAGCATTAAACACATCTTGAATAGTTAGGTCTTTATTCTCCCCCTCCGTATATGGTCACACGGTCCCTGTGGAATAAAGAACTTAGTGTCTGAAGTGCATCCCTTGGCCTTTCAATAAGCGACTTGGTAATTGGACATTTATTAGTACAGATTTAAATTTTTGTTATTTGACAAAGTGGAATATTGCTAACTATGTAAATCAAAAGTCATTGAAGATGTAGAGCATAATATAATAAAAATTCTATACTCTTTTACTTAATGTACAAGTAATCATAAACCTCGCTAGGAAATATGTATTACCAGACATAGTAAGTTACAGATGTGCTCAGAGGCAAAAGGCAGAATCCTATTCAGCTTCGAGCTCTTCTGCAAGGACTGTGGCTTCCTTCTTTTCTCCAGGGCATCTACAAGGTCATACAGACTCGTCTTACTGGTGGCTTCCCGGATGTGGGCATATTTCTCTGCATCTGAGGTTCCTGTTGCAGAAGTAAAGGTTTGTTAAATCAATTATCTGTAATCTGGACTCCGCTGAGGGTAATGCTTTTATTCATGAGTTTAACAACTAGCGTTAGTGGAAAGTGGACAGAAATAGAGCATTCCTTGCTGCTACTTTAGTAAAAACATTTTCTGTTATACCATTTATATTCTTAATAATGTACATAAGATTGTATTTCTTCTTGGTACTGCCATACATATATGTGTACATACACATATATATACATACATATATACACATACATATACATACACACATACATATGTGTATACATATACACACATATATATGTATGTGCATATATATATATAATATATCCTGAAGTCACTATTTTTTCTTTTATTGAAAATAATTTAGATTTTTTTCAGACAATACCTCCCGATTACAGTCTCCCATCCCTCTGCACATCTCCCCTCCTTCCCACTTCCACTCCTCTCCATACCTGCTCCCTTTCTGTCTCCCATTAGACATGGAAGTCTTCCAAGACACAACAACCAAACCAAACCAAATAAAAAGATGGACCCAAACCTGTCATGTTAAAGTTGGGCATAGCAACCCTGACAGGAAGAAAGGAGTACCAAGAGGAGGAAAAAGAGCCAGAGAGCCACTCTAAAAACGCTGAGCTCATGGCTATAATACATATGCCAAGGACCTGCTGTGGAGCAGTTAAGCCCTGGGCTTGCTGCTCCAGTCCCTGCGAGCTCATGCACACTTTGCTTAGTCGATTCATAAGGTATTGTTCTCCTAATGTCTTCTACCCCTTCTGGCTCCCACAGGCTTTCCACTTTTTCTTCCATGGGATTCCCTGAGCTTTGAAGAGAGGGATTTAATGAGAGTCCCCAACTTAGACTCTCAGCCTACATAATATCTGGCTGAGTGTCTCTGCCTCCATCTTCACGTGCTGCCGGAGGAAGCTGTTATGATGATGACAGGATGATGCACTCAACTGATCTATGGGTATAGTGAAATACCATTAGGAACCCTTTCATTGCTTTTTCTTTATAGACCTGTAGTATTTGGTTTTATTCTAGGCCTCTGGGCTCTTGGGATCTTGATTACCCAAGCAGCACTGGGCACGGGTACCTTCTCATGTCAAATCAGACATTGGTTGGGTACTCCCACAATCTCCATGCCACCATTTTCCTAACATAGTTTGTTGGCAGGACATAAGAACGGGAGCTCTATGAAGGCGTGAGCTCGAATTCCCATATTCAACTAGTTGTGATAGTGCTGTTCTTGATCATGGGGCCCCATTTTTAGCTTGTGGAGAGCAAGCCATTTTCTTAGCATTAGTTTATAATGTTTGGGGGGGGGGGTCCCCGTAAGCCCTCTCAGACAATTCCTTAAATGAATGCAACTCTGTCCTGCGGCCGTAATCCTTGATTGGCTATAGGAGATGGCCAATTGAGATTCCATACTCACCACTTCTAGGAGTCCTCATCAGGATCTCCTCATAAAGTTCTAGGAAGTTTCAACTGCACTAGGTTTTCACGTCATCCCCACATGTCCTCCAATTCTAGATGTAGCTCCCCACATTCTCTCCCTCTTTCCCATTTCCCTCCCCCATCTTATGTTCCTCCTACTTCTGTCCCCAACCAACCCCAATCCACTCCTAAACTATATTCTATTAACTTTCCCAAGGATACCAAAGCATCCCCTCATCTTGACCATAAGAATTTTTGTTGCTGTTAAAAGTATGTCCTCATTTTCCTGGTGGTATTAATTCCATACATGTGAGGAGAGACAGAGAAGACAAGAAGGATACTCTGATAGAAGAAGAGGAAACAGAACCAAAATGAAAAAAACATTATGTTTACAACACGAACTTTTACAATTGAACAGGAGGGAGGTATCACCTTTTATTGGTTAAATTCTGAGGCCTTAATTTTGAGGTCTGCATTATTGTGTTTTAGGAAAACATTCCCTGGTATAATTTCATATATTTTCATAGTAATTGAATGACATGACCACCAGGTATGCCAGTACCAATGCCAATCAGAAATTTGAGTCTCTAATACATGAATATCTCCCTCATATGATAAATGCATGACATAATGGAGAATTGTTATTAAAGAATCTCATGTACAGGTTAAAAAAAAAGTATTCCATCATTACAAAGGCCAGAACTTGAAAGGTACAACATGTTCTCAAAGAACACATTGCTGTGGTGTAAACATACTAGATGTCTAAAATGTGTGAAAATATATGACTGATGTACATACTACAGAGAAAATGACCACAGAACCATCTCAGCCTTGATCTAGAACGAGTGATGAACATGAACAGATGGATGGAGCCGGCTTTGCAAGAGTTGTTTACGCTAATCTTTCCTGCTTAGACTGGATTGTTCCAAAGATAGTTATAAGCAGCTTGCAAAGTAAGCATAGTACCAAGCATATCATCAGCCATATAAAGGGTTTAGTCAAAATGGAAGGCAGTAAAAGTCCCAGGAGATCCACAAACCAAGATGAATTATTAGAAACACTGAAACGAAGACAGAATACTCGTCAATGGCACTGATAAAATATCTGTCTTGATGGCTCATGTGTGGATGACAGTGGCTGGCAGATGCAGAAGGAACCATCTCTTGGGACCTGAAGGTTTGAGGCCAGAATTTGAAGACTTCATCACTTCTTGTAACTCATTCACTCATTCATTCAGTGATGCATTCAAAGTACATTTATTAAAATGAACACAGGAAATTAATAACTGTTGAAAGAATCTTGTATGGTGAATCTGGCTTTCTGTGACTGTTACGTATGAGATGAAAACCATCCATTCCCAGGAGAGTACAGAATTCATCTAAACCAGGCAGTTAATTTGGGGGGAAAGTTCCATAGATCTAAGAATGTTTTATAAGAACATGTCCATTCTTTGTTTTTCAACATAGGCTAAGATAAACGTTGAACATAGCTCATTATTCTTGTGGCCCATAAAACCACAGAATTTTATACTAATTGAGGTTCTGAAATCTTTGCATTCACATGAAGAAAACAGGTGGATCTTCACAAGCCGTTAGAGTGGAAATGCCTAAAAACCCACCCAAGGACATGAAAGCCATCATTCTAAAGAAGCGCTGTCTGTTGCTACAGCAGTAACTTGACAAGGTTGATAAAAAAAAAAAGGTGCCCAGATGGAAAAAGAGGCTGGCAACAGAACTCATTCCTAAAACAGAAGAAGGGGTTTCAGAAAAGTTATGGAAATGAAATTGTATAGAAACGAATAATTGCCTTACCCTTTTTTACTGACACCTAGACTTATTGTTCCCACTTTTTTTTTTAAGACTTCAACGTTTTTATTGGTTATTTTATTTATTTACATTTCACATGTTATCCCTCTTCCCAGTTTCCCCTCCAAGAAACCCTATACCTTCCCCCCTCCCCTGCCTCTATGTGGGTGCTCCCCCATCTGCTCCCCCACTCCTGCCTCAGAGCCCTAGTTGTTCCACTTCTAACTAATGTCTTGCTTTACTAAATACCTGTCAATACCTGACTATTCCTTGTGCTCATGGCTACCCTATTGCTTTCCTTATGGTTAGCATTTAAAATTTCTGCAATGTGCACATATATTTTAGTACTCGGTACTCTGCCGTGGAACTGTTTGGGGGTGATTTGGCAAGTTTAGGAGATAGAGCGTCTTGAAGAAAGTCAAGGAAATGTTGGACCATGGATTGTTTTTTTTAGCCCATGCTCACTACCAGTGATAGTACAGAGCCTGTCTCTAGATTGTGTTACCAGCTGCCTGACAATCCTTCAGCCTGTGCCATCCAGAGAAAATGAATTGTATCCCCCAAACCATGAGCCAAATTTAACTCTACAATCTGCTTGTATTACCCTAAAAATAACTGTCCCTTCTCCCTTTTCATACGCTTCTCACCTTCTCACAATCAACCATCTACTCTTACTTGTTCTATGATCAAGTGTTTGGGTTTCACCTAGGATTGAGATCGGGTGGTCCTTGTATTCTGCACCTTGTTCACTCTAATGAACATAATCATTTGCAGTCACATTCGCAATGCAACAGATAACAGGAATTCATTCTATTTTATGGTTAAATAGCATTCCATTGTTTATTGTGTATAGTCTTTTCTTTATCAATTTATTAGCTTCTGGGTATTCAAATTCTGTTCATAGTTCTTGGCTTCTTTGACTTTCTTATTTGAAGTTACTTCTCAGACATTTCGCATTTAGTCGCTATATTAATTTTGTGTTGTTTCTATTATGTTTTATAATTGTGTTTTATATTTTTTTTCAATTTCAATAGCTGACAGAATTTTTTCCAATGTTGCTAGGTGCATGATAGGTTCTTTTCATGTAGTCATAGATCAGGATGTAAATACAAATCTCTCTATTGATCTATTTCTCTTTATCTATATATACGATGGTATGTGTACAATGTGCATATATTCAACAAAAACCAATTGTCAAGTTACCTCATTTACAAAATTATCTGGGATACAATTTTATCTAGAGTATTAAAGTATTGTCTTTTGATTTTGTTTACTATCATAGATACTTAGAATATAGATATTATTAATCAACATTGCAAATTTAATGCAAACAAATCCAATTATTCCTCCCAGCTGTAATTGTTAGTTTGTGAGATAATATTTGTTTCAGAAATATTAGTGGCATCATAGTCCACTTTAGAAAGAGGACTAATGCAAAAAGTGTATTACTTCCTTTAGTTTTTAGTATTGTGTATGTTTTTATATGATTTTGTTGGCTATTTTGGCTTCTTATTATTCATTTAAAATGGACAAAACTATTGTTGAAAGGATGGAATTGCTTTGATATTTCATTTCTACAGAGGGTTTTTTGTTGAATATACATTCCATTGGAATATTAATAGATGGAAATTTACTATTCAATACTGATCAGTTTGTCAATTTTCAGAGGATATTGTGATTAATAATTTATTATGTCTATTCACTGACCTGTTCGATGATACAAACATATATGAGCATTGCATGTATATGTATGTATGTATATATATATATATATATAGTAGTCCATTATTTTTTATTCAGTTTATGTTCATTAAATATCCACATTACATTCATCTGTTTAAGTTACCACTCACTAGCTCAAATTGATAATATTTAACTAAGGACCATTCACAGCCTGCAAAGCTAAGGTGAACACTGGGTGCAAAGCACGCAACATTGACAGCTCAAATGATCCACAGGACTGAAGCAGAGATGTTCATTTTGGGCACTGACTGTTGCATAAAAACACTGGACACCAGCGGTGGGTAACACAGGTACAATGAAAGCAGGTCAGCTGCAGGGCTTAGCCCTTTACTCTTGCAGCCTTCATATCTAAGACATACATGCACCACAGCTCTGTTCCTGTTTAAATAACATCCAGCTTCATGATTCCTGGTCAGTTACTAGTCCTGGAATCTCATTTCAAGGTTTAATCAATAAAGAGAAATGTCAATGATTCCCAGTTTCTTGCCTCAACCAATACTTTATCATGTTCTTCAGTAAGCTCACAGAACCCTTCCAAATGGTCTGATAAAATTAAACTACTTACTGAAGATGGAATTATGCTTCCAACTTTCTTAAAAGGGAACAGACACTCCAAGAAGTATGACCTTTTTCATCCTAATGACCAAGGTATATTTCTTTTCTCACAAGAAGGCTGGGCAAACACACTTTCTGGAAAGGAATCATGCTGTGCTCTTCCTTCCTAAATGTAACATTGTGACTATAAAATTAATTCTATTCCAGCTCCAATTATTCCTGACATCCCCTTCTTCAGAGCTAAACAGGGGCGCCATTTTTCTTCAGATCTGCACAGTTTTGCTTACAGCATAGGTCACCGGTTTGCCTGCTCCATATCCATAACAGTGCATCATTATGTCAAGAGTATTTTTCTCTTGGGCTTTTCAGGGGTTAAGGAAGTAAATCCACATTCATTTTAATCCTTTTTTCCCTGCTGATTTTTGGACTATAATTTATGCTGTTAATTTTCTGAATTAGATTGGGAGGGGGGGTATGGGCCAAAATATATGAACTCGAAAAACAATGGCCAACATTTTATATTACTTCTTTTGAGTTGTAATATACTAAAATATCTTCCATTTTGTTTTAAGTATGCCATTAGATATTAGTATAGTTTTGTTAGTGACAATTCTTTTTGCCCATGGATTTGTTAGAGAACAGACTTTAAGTTTGACTGTGTATATTAATGCACTTGCACTTCTTGACAAAACCTAGTTTGCTTAGGGTTTGGGAATGTCCAGTGAATGCCATAGGGATGGAACCCAACTTTGAGCTACATTCACATGCCCTGATTTACAGGCTGTATTGACATGTTTTGACCATGTTATGTCAAAAAGATAGTCATTATATTTCACCCTCTTGTTTCCAATCCTTTATTCTACCAGTCTTTACCACTCTTTCTTTCTTATGTCTCTGCTTCTTCATCCCTTCCTAAATTTCCCATGTTTCCTTTCTCACACTTCTTTCTTCTGTCTTCCATTTTCTGTATCTCCATCTTTCATTTCTTTCATATTTTTCAGTTACATTTTAAAAATTGTTTTTAGACTTTTACATATCTGTTAATATGTGCTCTCCTCATTTTAGTAAATTCAAATTTTTATCCCACTGGTTCATGGTGAGTGAAATTCCAGTTGTAGTTTTCTATTCTATGATTAGCATGCCTTTTATTAAGATCTTTTGGAATATAACCCATATTCAAACATTAACAATGGAATTCTTTCATCATCATTCAAAATGATTAAACATCTTATAGTATAAAATCAAGAGTTCATTTAGTTTATACTTTAGTTACATTGTGTAGTTCACTATTAACAAAATTATTTGTTCCTCTAGCGATCCATAGCACATTAATAACATAATTCAATATGTATGGATAAAGTTAATAGTCTTTTATAAATGAGGTGTAAAATTAAAGGATTCAGTAACATCTAGTGTCAATACCAGTAACCAGGTGCTAGTCTTTGTCATTCTGTCCTATCTTCACAACAAGTCCTAGAAAGAACTGTACTCTTCTCTCTCAGAATCTAGCCCTTTACAATCACAAGCTAAGCTTCTAGGTGTTTAGATTTCCTGTCTTCCAATGTCTTTTAATCACAAAAGATTTGCCACTAACAGAAGATCAGCAATCTAAATACTCCTTTTGTGACTTTCCTGTGTGTTCTCTTCAGGAAATAAAATCATCTATCTGGAAGCAGTTGGGCATAGTCAAAATAGAGGAACTATTAAAAGACAAGATAGACACAAAGAAAATAAAATAACTGAGCAACGGTTATACAGTCGCTCAGAAGTTCAGCATTTCTTCATGGTTAGAATTTTTAACCTACAGATCATCCATATAATTTGGCTGATAAATGATTAATCAATTACTATAAATGATTTACTTGGTATTCTGCATGGAAAAAGTTGGAAGGGAAGAAGAGAATATGTAAATATTCCTTTCCTAGATTTTGTTGCTCAAAAGCATTAAAATCATTTGTGGACAAGTTCTTTTGCTTTTTGGACAATGAATAAAAGTGTTAAAGACCTCAAAATTAAAAATTATAATTTATAAGGGAATGAATGAATAAATGGTTATTTAAACTATACTCATACCTAGATTTTATTTAAATAACCATCTTTATAGTAACTGCATTTTAAATAAATGTATATCACACAGTTTTATATGTATGTGTGTCTGCCTGTCTGTCTCTCTCTCTCTCTCAGTCTCTCAGTCTCTCGGTCTCTCTCTCTCTCTCAGTCTCTCAGTCTCTCGGTCTCTCTCTCTCTCTCTCTCTCTGTGAAAGTTGTGTCTTTGGTTATTCATATAGCAGGTTTGTAGAACCAGATCTTAGATACACTGATTTACTCCAGATAGACTTCTACTATGGAGTATAGTAGTTTTAGGCAGCACCTCAAGCTAGGAACATACAAGCTTGCTTTTCTACCATCTCTTTTCTTCCAACAGGAACCCTTCTCAATTATAAAACATTCATCTTTGATATGGTTAGTCCTACCAAGTCATTGAAATTACTACTGTGATCCATGGCCATAGGCTTGGTTGTTACACTGAACATGGATTGTGTTGTCCTTACTACACTCCAGACCTGGAGTCATGTTGTCATAATATACTTTACAAATGTCTTAGTTCAGTTTGTCATCTACCGACTCAGAGGCATCATGTCAGTATCTCATGGAGGAAAGAAAATTAGCACTTCCCACTAGATTAAGTTGGCTAGAAGTGAGCTCCAGTTTGACATCTCCACTTCTCTCCCTGTTTCTATCTTTTTTAAAAAATGCATTTTTATTTTCATTTTAAATGTTATCTATTTCCTGGTTTCCTCTCCAGAAACTCACTGTTCACCCCACCCTCTGCTTCTGTGAGGGTTCTCTCTCACCAACACAACCACTCCCTCCCATCTCCCTGCCCTGGCATTCCCCTACACTGGGGCATTGAGCCTTCACAGGATCAAGGGCCTCTCCTCCCATTGATGCACAACAAGGCCATCCTCAGATTCATATGCAGATGGAGCCATAGGTCTATCCCTGTGTACTCTTAGGATGGTGGTTTAGTCCCTGGGAGCTCTGGGGGAAGGGGGCCTGGTTGGTTGATGCTTTCTTATGAGGTTGGTTTCTGGGTTGTCTGCATAGTTTGTTGTGTGCCCAATCTGTCCCTTTTGCTTGTTTGTTTTGTCTCTAACAAAAAGCTTTGCTACTCTTTATTGAAGAACGCACAAAATGTTGCACAGAAAAGGAATGAGGGATATTTTTTCTTTTTTTTTTTCAATTTTATTTAATTTTTTTATACACTCCAGATTTTATTCCCCTCCCAGTCTACCCTCTGACTGTTCCACATTCCATAACCCCTAACCCCTACCCACAAACCCCCCACCTCATCAGACCTCTCCACACCCTGGGGTCTCAAGTCTGTTAAGGGTTAGATGCATCTTCTCTGACTGAACCCCAACCCAGCAGTCCTCTATTTTATGTGTGTTGTGGGCCTCATATCAGCTGGTGTATGCTGCCTGGTTGGTGATCCAGTGTCTGAGAGATCTCAAGAGTCCAAGTTAATTGAGACTGCTGATCCTCTTACAGAGTTGTCCTACTCCTCAGCTTCCTCCAGCTTTTCCCTAATTGAACCTCGGGTGTCAGCAGCTTCTGTTCATTAGTTGGGTGCCCATATCTGCATCTGACTCTTTCAGCTGCTTGTTGGGTTTTCAGAGGGCATACATGTTAGGTCCCATTTTGTAAGCACCCCATAGTCTCAGTAATAGTGTCAGGCTAAGCCTGTTTAGGGGATCTTTTATTAGATCACCAAGGAAAATTATAATCTTTTATTTCTCAATGTCCAGTTAGTTAAATGAATGGATTAAACAGAGAACTTGTATAATATGTGTATGGAAATAGAGTTCTACCTAGCGAACATCTGTCAATGAATATGAAAACACTTTGCTATGGTGGTTTTAAATACATTAGTTACTGTTCAGTATGATTAAAATTATTATTAAATAGATTTAAGTGAGTGACCCATTTGTAGACATTCAGATTCATAATTTGAATCTTTCACTAAAATTTATATGGAAGATCAGCTGGAAGAAATTCATCATTAATTTATGAGTGATTTTTAAGTTAGAAGTTATCTTCTATATTTAGAAATGTGTAAATGCCAAATAGACTTAAAATTGTGTCCTACTTTCTTTCTTGAATTACTTAAATCTGAAAATACATATTTTTATGGAATATAAAAATTTATATTCCTTCTCAAAGGGAAAATGTTTTCAAATGCTTTATCATTATATTCAGATAAATAGATACATATACATTTTAATATTTAAAAAGCTATTTTTAATGTTTTTGGAAGAAATATGTTTCAATTATATGTTCAAATAAACAAAATAAAAATTTATGAAAATAGAAACTAAAAATATGTTATATTGAAAATGTTTCAGAGTATAATCTTGACACAAATATTGTGCTATGTTCCATTTGTGAATCTTTCTTCACTAAAAGAGTATAGTAATAGAAGTTTTATTTTTAATAATTAACTAGTTCTTCAAATTGTATATCTATATGAATCACATATTTACATTATACATAATTTTATTAGTAATAAGTCATTTTAATAATAAATGCAGTAGCAGAAGCTGAAAAAATCTTGACAGTTTTAAACTCAGAGGATAAAATTGTAGGTCTTCGCTTTATTTCTGGGAGTATAATTACCAGAAACAAAACTGTTAATCTATCATGTCTGTTTGACATGAATCTGTCATTTTCTTAGTCTCATGAAGCCTTGGGGGATTCTGTATTTATTTACTTTGAATTGTTTTCTTGTATGATAATGTTCTACCAACTCAATGCTTACCTACATTGGAGACAATTATAAGAAAAGACCAATGAGTCGAGGAAATCATACTGTGACATTCTAACAGTTGGACATCATTCATATACTTAACCACAGAACATCATTATCCTAGTAGGTCATTTTAAAGGAATTACATTTTCAAAAAATTTTGAGGAAACAATGGTAAAAATAAAGATAACACTTGTTTTCTAAAGAGAGCTTTTATGCATACATTCTATTAAAGATTTAAGTGATCATTATTTCAATAAAGGTTCACTGCAATAGGCAAAGGAATATTTTCTCTCAAGGACAAGTGATTAGTTTAGGAATGAAAGGTTAATTTTGTTAGCTAAAGGGGAATACATTATTGACAATCTAGAGTTCATACTTAAAAATTCACAAGAAATTGTTTTAATTTTAAAAGGAGATTAAAGAAAAGGTACTGGAATGTGGTGAAATACAAAAGGAAAGGGGTGGTTGAGGAAGCTTCATCACTAGTAGGGGACTTTTCTGTCACTGGAAGCTCCTTTACATGTTAAAAAGGGACAAAAATAATCAACACATGTTACCCAGACACAAATACTGTGAAACTGTTAGGACTGGCCTCATGAAATTTGCCCATTGCTACAATAGTACAATGGTACCATGTGTGTTGTTGGACTGACTGCTTTCTTCCTCCTTAGATTTAAACATGCTCCATTAGACAGAATGCTTGTCCAGTTAATTGGACTAAAACTAGTAAGTGATTAGGTCAGAGACTTTATGGATGGACCTAATATCATCATTCTCATAAATGGACATAGCGATAAACTAACCCCTGGATTCTTATCCTTGTCCCTCAACACTCATTAGCAAAACTTCTGTTTGCCATAGATGAAGACTAATACAGAGAACACCTGGCCCTCTAAAAAACAAAACAAAACAAAACAAAACCAACTCAACTGATCAGTGTGCAGTTCATGAGACTGAAATTCTCAGCTCTAATAGGGACATCTGGATGACACCCTGTTTCTTCAATGCTTAGGAATTGTGGCTGGAGAGGGACCATATGGTTGTAAGAACCAGAGGCAATGGATATTTGCCAAACACGAGAGTGATTTTGTGCATATGAACTCAACGACTCTTACTGAATGTACCGTGTTTACAAAAATCAAGCGAGCCCAAATCACAGTGTGGATACGAGGCAGGTTCACAGAGTTCTGCTTCCAGCTGAAGAGCTACTGATGCTTGATGGCACTGGTAGAAGACTCAGTTCTATGAGGTGTCCATGCTCGCCTAGATTTCCCTAACCCATACACATGCACTAACTGAGCCTTGTGGGTCTAAAGAAATTTTAAAGAAATTACTCAGTGTTGGATAGGAAATGCTGTCGTAGGCATGGGAGACATATTTGAGGGTAAGAAAAGCTGGCACACTTGATCAAAATATATTACATATATGATGTAATCCCTAAAGAACCTAAATAAAATTATTGCTCAAAAAAATCAAATTTCATGTGATTTCTGAAACTTTATTTATAAATTTTAAGTTCATTTATGCATACATATACACACATGTAAGGGTAGCTGATACACACTTAATATGTTACAGGCAGTGTGTCTCCTCTGAATGATGCATTCTTTAAATTTTGTGCATAAAATTTTTATAGTTATTAGCCATTTTTAATATATAAAAATATACACTTGAAACCCTCAGAGAAGGTAATCCGCTTTTTTCAAGATTTCACTAATATATAAGAATTTCTTGACACACTTACATTTTTAATTAGTTTTGTTCATGTTATTCACTTTAGTTCATTTTCAGAGAACTTTTCCCAAACAATGACAGGTCTAATTTGAGGCCCACACTATGAGAGGGAGTCCAACCATGACACTTCCTGTATAAGAATGTAAGAGACTGGGTGGCTCAGAGACCTATGGGGAATAAAAAGATCCCTAATATATCCTTATATATTCATATTCCTGTGCCTAGACCAACCATCATCAAAGAGGCTACAACAGTCAGCTATAGGAACAGATACAGAGACCTACAGCCAAACATTTGGCACTGAGAAAGCCAAATTGGAGTTCTCCACTGAGACCTTCCCCATGGTGATCACGGAAATTTGTAGACCAGAGAGAGGAAGAAATGTAGCAGTCAGAGAAGAAAGACCAACAGAATTTCTCTAAGTAGGACTCATGGAGAATGGAGCAGCATTCATGGAACCTGCATGGGTTTGCTATGTATTCTGCATGTGTGCTATGGATGTTAGCTTGGAGTGTTTTGTGGGACTACTAACCAGTGAGAGTGTAGGGTGGCTGTGATTGTTTTTGTCTGGTCTTGGAACCCTTTTCCTTCTATTTGGTTGCCTAATCCATTTTTGATATAATAGATTGTGTCTAGTCTTATTGTATGCAATACCACAGAGACCTCACTGTATCATTTAATACCCATTGTGGTCATTGCTGACCTGTATCTAGCAAACTATCAAAGAGAAATATCATGGAAGTGTACTTGTCTCTGTACATAGGCTGCCATAGTTTTACCTTCCATAACAACCCTAGGAGAGTTTCAATTCCATAGACTCTTTGCTTGTTGCAATTACAACCCTCAACTAAAACTTGTCTATTGCTCTTTTAATCTTTAACTGAAGCTGAGAATTAGTTCCAAATTAGAAAGACAAATGACTTAACAAATTCTCTCATTTAGGAATAATTTTCTTCCATTTATATTTCAACATGCATGAACTCACATATCATCACTTTTATAAAATTTAAGTAATCAAATGAATTCTTTTCTTCCTGGTCTACTCTTCCTGTCATTATAATGAAAGTGTAGGTTAGGTGCAAAAGCCATTGTCAAATAACTTAGATCAACTGCCTATGAGATGAGAATCTGCTAACCAGGAATAGGTTAGTTTCATTAATTAAATACCCAATATAAATTCCATAACATGTTTATTAAGAATGAAAAGAGAAAAGAGATTGTCATAATGGAAGACATATATATTTTTATTTTATAAAATAAGAACTCTAATAGCATACAATTTATTATTTGATAAAATGTTTTATCTTTTTGCCACTTTAAAATCAGAGTAAATATTATCTTCCAAAATACACAAAAAAGTGTGAGTGAGATTAAATGAATCATGTTAGAGATGGTAAGGCAAATCAGAACATGGGGAGAAAACAGAGGAAAGTGCGCATGTGTCCAGTAGTATTAGGAAATATTTGAGATGCACATTGAGGTCATCTATCTAGGTGTTAACTCCCAACTTTAGAGAAAAAGAACATCTCAAAGGAAGAGACTCAATAATATTAGAGACCTCTGAATGTACCTTCAAAGAGAAAGAGATTTTGATTAAGAGAAGTTGTACAGATGTACAAGACATTTTGAGTAAATTGCTTTGTTCACAGCTAGAATACTTGAATCAGCTTATGACTGAGCATTAATCAAACTGTATTCCCGAGTATCAGAGCTAATGGTGAGCATAGTTTTGGGTGTGTATGGAATATTTGTCTTCAACCAGAATTGGAATATCAAAGTTCAATTACAGGACAAAAAATTTGCAAATTGAATGACATAGATCCATTGTGAACAAAGAAAAGAGGGATGCAAGGGAAGGAAGTGGGAGTAGAGGGGCAGGAGAGAGGGAAAGGAGAGGCAAAAGTTGCTTAAGTAAAATGGAAGAAAGGAGTTAGCGTCAGCACAAGAAGAACTGGTTAATTTCTCAGTACAAGTGTCCAGATCCATGAAATTTAAACCATGTTGACATAACCTTAAATAATACTCAGTGCTTTGAGATCTCATATTGTATAACTCTACCAATAATAATGAAAATGTTATGATATGATATTTAAATACAGTAATAAAATACATCAAGAGAAAAATAAATACCACAAAGTATGTTACAAAATTACAAACTTTTCTGCCCAAACAAAGTAAGCAACATTCAAATAACTTCTCATGCAAAAATAAAATAATAAAAACTCTGAAAAGGAAAATGGTGGTGGTAATTATCTTTATCTGGGAATTTCTTCAAAACCTTGGTATTTTGAGGTTTGTGGTAAAAAAATGATTCATTCTTTCTATCCAGGCTTTGCCTAGATTGAATTCAGTTTCTCTGTAATTATCACTTAAGCAATGATGGCTGTCCATTATTACAGCAATCAACTCCAGGAAGAAGAAGAAAAATACAAGCTTACCATTTTTCTAATCACAACTTTTGTTAAAAGAAGATTCAACATGGCAATAAAAGTTTTGAAAACAAAAAAACACACTCATAGATTGGCAGAATTAACATAATAAAAATCACCATCGTACCAAAGGCAATCTACAGATTCAATGTGATCCCATCAAAATCCCAACACAGTTCTTCAGAGACATGAAAAAAGGAATTCTCAAATTCACCTAGGAAGGCAAATTTCCCAGAATAGCAAAAACAATTCTTTACAATAAAAGATCAGCTGGGGAAAATCACCATCCCTGAACTCAAGCTCTACTATAGAGAAAGAGTGATAAAAACTGCTTGGTACTGGTTCAGACAGACAGGTTGATCAATGGAATAGAATTAAAGACCCAGAAATAAAACCACATACATAGCACACTTGATCTTTGACAAAGAAGCCAAAAATATACAATGGGAAAAAAGAAAGCATCTTCAATAAATGGTGCTGATCTAACTGGCTGTCTAAATGTAGAAACATGAAAATAGTCCCATATTTTTCACCTTGCACAAAGCTCAAGTCCAAGTAGATCAAAGACCTCAACATAAAACTAGATACACTGTATCTAATAGATGAAAAAGTGGAAAAGAGCCTTGAAATCATTGGCACAGGGGGAAATGTCCTAAACAGAACTCCAATGGATCATGCTCTAAGATCAAGAATTAATGAATGGGCCCTCATGAAACTGGAAAGTCTCAGTAAGGTAAAAGACATAATCAATAAGACAAATCAGCAACCTACAGACTGGAAAAATATTCTTCTCTAACCCCACATCCAATAGAGGGTTAATATCCAAAATAAACACAGAACTCAAAAAGCTAACCACCAAAAAAACCAAACAACCCAATCAAAAAATGGGGTGTCGAACTAAACAGAGAATTTACAACAGAGGAATCTCGAATGGCTGAGAAACACCTTAAGGAATGTACAAAGTACATAGTGATTAGAAAAATGCCAATCAAAATGACCCTGAGAGTCCACCTTACACCAGTCAGAATGGCTAAGATCAAAACCTCAGGGGAGAACACATGTTGGTGAGGATGTGGAGAAAGAGGAACACTCCTCTATTATCGATGGGATTGCAAACTGGTACAATAACTCTGGAAATCAATTTAGAGGTTCCTCAGAAAATTGAAAATAGATCTACCTAAAGACCCAGCAATACCATTCTAGGGAATAAACCCAAAAGATCCCCACCGTACCACAGGGGCACATGTTCTGCTTTGTTCATAGAGGCCTTGTTTGTGATTGTCAGAAGCTGGAAACAACCCAGATGTCCCACAAAAGAAAAATGGATGCAGAGAGTGTGGTTAGTTTACATAGTGGACTACTACTCAGCAATTAAGAATGAGCACATTCTGAGTTTTACAGGCAAATGGATGGAACTAGAAAATATCATCCTGAGTGAGGTAAGTCAGACCCAAATTAACATGCATGGTATGTATTAACTAATATGTGGATATTAGCTGTCTTAGTCAGGGTTTCTATTCCTGCACAAACATCATGACCAAGAAGCAAGTTGGGGAGGAAAGGGTTTATTCAGCTTACAGTTCCACATTGCTGTTCATCACCAAAGAAAGTCAGGACTGGAACTCAAGCAGGCCAGGAAGCAGGAGCTGATACAGGGGCCATGGAGGAATGTTTCTTACTGGCTTGCTTCTCCTGGCTTGCTCAGCTTGCTTTCTTAAAAAACCCAAGACCACCAGGCCAGGGACAGCACCACCCATAATGGACTGAGTCCTCCCACCTTGACCACTGGTTGAGAAAATGCCTTACAGCTGGATCTCCTGAAGGTATTTCCGCAACCGAGGCTCCTTTTCTGTGATAACTCTAGCTTGTGTCAAGTTGACACACAAAACTAGCCAGTATATTAGCAACAACAACAACAACAACAAAAAAAGACAGAATACCCAAGATACAGTCCATACAACTCAAAAACATCAACAAACTGAAGGGCCCTGGTGAGGACGCCTCAGTCCCACTTGGAAGAGAGAAGAAAGCAACACAAGGGGTGGAGGGAGGGAGGGAGGGAGGGACATGATCTGGCATTGGGTTGGGGGAAAGGACTGAATCCCTGAGGGACAGCAGAAAGAATGGAAACTGGCAACTTTCGGAGGTAGGACGTTTGGAGGACCCCCCCAGAATGAACCACAAACCTGAGAGTTGAGAGATTGTCAGGACTCGAATGGGGGACCCTAGATGAAATGCCCTACAGTGGGGAGAGGGAACTTGTAGAGCCCACCTCCAGCACAAAACAGGGCATCAAGTGAAGGATGGGGTTTCTATCTCACAGTCCAAACTCTGACCCATATTTCTTTCTGTCTCAAAGAACTGCCAGGATGGAAATGCAGAAGAATTTGAGGAAAAGAAGAAGGCCTTGAGCCCTTCAGCTTGTTGACCTTTTTGAATTGTGTGGACTATATTTTGGGTATTCTGCCTTTTTTTCTTTTGTCTAATATTCACATATTAGTGAGTACATACCATGCATCTCAATTTGGGTCTGAGTTACCTCACTTAGGATATTTTCTAGTTCCAATCACTTCCCTGCAAAACTCAGGGACAGGCCCAAAAGGGGATCCAGCTCAAGGTGGGTAGGGGTCAAGGCCTGGAACTATTACAGAGGCCATGGTGCTCTCACAAATGGGACCTATCATGACTGTCCTCTGAAAGACCCAACAAGCAGCTGAAAGAGTCAGATGCAGATATTTGCTCCCAGCCAATGAACAGAAGCTGTTGAACCTGTGATTGAATTAGGGAAAAGCTGGAGGAAGCTGAGGAAGAGGGCCACCCTGTAAGAGGACCAGCAGTCTCAATTAACCTGTACATCCCTTCCCAGATCTCTCAGACACTGGATCACCAACCAGGCAGCATATATCAGCTGATATGAGGCCCCCAACACATATGCAGCAGAGGACTCTCGGATCTCAGTTCAGTCAGAGAAGATGCACTTAACCCTCAAGAGACTGAAGCCCTTCCCCTGGGTGGGAGGAGTTTAGCGGTCTGGTGGGGTTGGTGGGGTAGGGACATTCTAGTGGAGGGGAGGGGAAGTTTGGGATGTGGAACAGTAGGAGGGCGGACCTGGAGGGGAATAAAATCTTGAGTGTAAAAATAAAAAATCAATTAATTAAAAGAAAACAAAACAAGTAATAGCCAAACCCAAAATTCTTCTTCATCACCCCAAATTGATAGTATGCAGGTGGTCATTGAAAGATCCTCAGAGAGAGTCTTCCTTCGGGAAGGAGATCCCCAAGCCCAATGACCAGGCTGAGACGACCAGATGCAATTAGCAAGAGGGTTTATTGTACACAGGATACACAGGTACCTGTGGGCGTCTCAGTCAGCTCGGAAGGACTGGCTCGCCCAGCAGAACCAGGGGTTTTTATAGGGTTCTGGGGAGCAGAAGCAGGCATACAGAAGCAGATGCATGGTTACAGGGACTTGATTGGTGGATTCAAATGAGGCGTGGAGGCATGGTTACACCCAATTGGCTATTTCAAACATATTCAAATGAGGTGCAGAGGTATGGTTACACAATGGGCTATTTCAAACATATTCAAATGAGGTTAAAACATAGCAAAAGAGTACGTGCAGGCTGGGGTGTCCGGAATGTCAGGGGCTAGGGGCTTATCCCTTCCTGCCAGATGGCCTATGAGTCAGTTCTGATACCTCGGGCTGGTTCTGCATTCCTTCTTCCTTATCTTTGTGGTCTGTCAGTTTTAACGGCGGGGCAGGCCCCACAGGGCCTGGGCGTGCCTGGGCTCGCCCGGGCCTGTTTCAGCTCTGAGTCTGTGGATCTTAAAACTTACTTTTTACTTTTATAGTTGTGGACCTTAAGCTCGTACAATTTTCCTTTTAAGGAGGGGGGGGGTCTTTCAGTCATAATGTAGTTATTCTCCCATGGCCTAATATTACAGATTGAAATCTGAGTTGTCAAAGTGGGGGATGGTAAGAAGTAGATGAGTTTGAGCTATAGAGAGTAGAGCAGTCCATAACTTTATTCATAAGATTGCTGTTGCCACCATGCTAATACTGATTTCATTCTGTTTCTGTCTCAAACTATATCTGTTTCTGTTATAACTGACTACACAGTTGTAGTTCCCATATGCACTTGTATACTATGCTTAACCCCTTTTAGATGTTACTATTAATTTTATTTTTACTCGCATGAATGCTTTGTTTTCATGGTTGGTGAAGAACAGAAGGTATGTAGGATCCCCGTGAACTAGAACTAAGGATTGTTATTAACTATCGGATTGGTGCCAGAAACCAGCTTATGTCCCCTGGAAAAGAAACAACTGGTCTTGACCACTGAGCTACCTCTCTAGCTCTAATGCTTTGTTATGTTAAATAAAATATGACACATCTACTTATTTATACCTCTTAATGATTTCGCACTCCAGTTTTTAAGAACCAATAAGTTTATTAGTATTTATTTCAGAAAGATGGATGAGAGATGATTTCCAGGAACATTTATGACATAAACTGCTCCTTCTTTCAGTGTGACTCCTGCACGTACCATGGTTCACAACTCACTAGGACTGGAGCCCAACTTAGAGCTGTGTGCTTAGTCTGAGGTAGTTGGCTGGTCTGAAAGTCTTTTGTCTTCTGCTCACTGGTTTTACAACTTTGGGAGGGGCGTTGCAAATGTTGCAAACAACTTCCTGGTACACATAAAGTTTGCTCACTGCAAAACCGTCTCACAAGCCTGTTCCTGGCTTCTTCGTTTTATTTTGGAGGAAATGGTTTCACAACACATACTCATGCATCTTCTTTGTGTCTTATCGCTTCAAACATTGTGCCAAAACTTTAGTTTCTTACAGATTGTTTTATTAGTACACTTGTGTGTATGTGTGCCTATATTTGTGCAAACATAATGGCTTTCAAAGAGAAGACAATGGACTGGAAAGGGAATTAGGATGAATGCAGGAGGAGTCAGAGAAAGAGAAATTGTGGCACCGAAATTAAGCAATGCAGAGGTTATAACTGATATTCTTTAAAAAACTAATAAAGAAAAATATAGATAAGAATATATAGATTTTCAAATCCCGTGAAAGGCGGGAAACTATTTCTACCCAGCTTGATCATAATTTTAATACTGGCAAATGTCATATTTTTGGAGACTGATGACTTCATGACCCACCCTAAGGTCAATAGTTATAATAACAGATCCTTGAAAGCTCCTAGACAAATTCCCATGGCATGGTAATAAGAGGGTCACTTAATATGTACACACAATGGAATACATAGCAGAAGTGTAACTCAATGTACTCCCTATGTTGTCCAGTGTAGAGGAGTTTCAATGACTGCTCTGGCAAGGGATCCCATTCAAATACTTTCTAGGTCTGTTATCTGACTGGAACGACACACCTTTAATGCCTCTGGCTAGAATAGAAATGCACCCTTAGTACATGCCTTTAAGATAACATCGAGCAGTTATGCTTACTTGTGATGCCTAATTGAGGAGAAGACAAAGTGACAAATTGGAGAAGGATTTGACAGAAGGAGTCACAGACAGGTTGCTCCCAACTCTCCCGGGAAGAGACAGGAAAGAGCAACAATTTAAAAGCAGTCAGTACAGGGAAAGAGAAGCAGTCAGTTGGGAGTCAGTGCGATGATTGCCATTCAGGGGAATAAAGTTCTTTCATGAGCTCATACAGTTCAGTGCAAGTTAGCAGAGCCAGTTGAATTCAGAGAATAAGGAAGACCCAGAAGATTAGAACAAGTTGACAGTTAGTTTTAGGCCAGGCAGAGAAGCCATGTTGAATCGGTCAGCTTGGAGAGGAGTTTGAGCTAGAACAGCTGAATAGAACCACCCAGTAAGAATTCACAAAGAAATAAAAAGGCTGAGCTTACCTGGCAGTAAGCCTCTGAAAGAACAATTATATCATGTGACTAAAAGTTACTTTTGTACTCCTATATCTAGTCTATTATAAGTCATCTCACCTTAGACTGAGCATAAAAATTTAGTTTAAGAAGGCTTCAGGCCCATTGTCTTACTTTAAGTTTCTATTACTGCAACATGCAAGTTGAGGAGGGGAGGGTTCATTTGTTTTATGCTTCCTATCATTGTTCATTATCAAATGAAGTCAGGACAGAAACTCAGGAGGCAGGGATCTGGAGGAAGGGGCTGCTGCTGAGGCCTCACTTCCCAGGGCTTGTGAATTCTGATTTCTTACAGAAGCTAGGACTCCCAACCCAGGGATGGTACCACCTGTGGTAGACTGGACCTTCCCAGTCAATCACTAATTAAGAAAATGCCCCATACCTGGAACTTATGGAAAAGATTATCTTAACTGAGATTTCCTCCTTTCAGATAACTCTAGGTTGTGTCAAGTTGACATGAGTAGATAGCACACCCATTTGATTGCAAAAGGCCATCTAATAAAAGTTGCTTTCTAAGTATTATATATTCAATTGCCATGATAGGTAGAAGAAAGTCCTTGGACCTCAAGGGATAACTCTGAGTAGAAGTTAATTTTCCCTGCCATAGGAGAGTATCTTTAAACTATGTGACCATTAAGAATGGTCTTGTCCAAAGGGATAATGGCATTTGTGGAACCTCTAAATGATACTTAGTTTCTACAGCACCTCTTAGCAATCCAGAAAGTCTTCTATGCATTTATGGATTGGAGAAGTACAGTTACTTAAAGCATCAGAAGAAAGTGATGCTTTGATAATGAAAGCAACATCAAACTACCCTAAAACATACTGGTAATGTGTTGGTTCTCTTATCATATATAATATCTGATTCCAAGAGTTGAGATTGAATGTACCCTTGCCTGCGAATTGGCTAGGAAACATGAATATATATTAAAAAGTCATAAAAGCTTGGGTTTCTTATTTCCCTAAATATTTTGATCCTGACTGGATTGATGCACATATGTTTATGTGCTTTGAAGAGACACTGAGTCAGACCTCACCCTAACCATAGTGCTTTTCTTGCAGGTTAGTTTGACTTAAGGTTCATAGGAAATTATTGAAAGAACACAGGGTGAAAGCAGTCGAATTCCAGTAACTTATATTCATTTTGTTTTATATAAAATATTGCACTACAGGAAGCAGCTCAATCACGTGAAATATCTCTTGTCCTCTTTTGGAACCCTACAAAACCCAGTGACATCTTTGTCAGTTGTCCTGTGAAAGCATTAGGTGTATTCGCATTTGGCAGTTGCTACTACGTACCTGTGTTGTTCATATTCTTTGGCTGATTTGTTTTTGACTTGATGAGTGTCTTTGTAAATCCATGATATATGAGGGAATTGCTGTTTCCTTAAAAAAAATATATATATATGCCTTCTTAAGTTTTCACCCACGTTTAATAGAGGACTAATGGAATAGTGTGATAATGATGTTCACAAAAAAGTCTGTCTACACTTCTTTTGGCTTTTGTCCTTTCTCTTTTTTGTGAATACCCTCCATCAGTGGAGTAAACCCAATCTATGGCAATATTAGAGAAACCATAGGCAAACCTTCACATATGGTTCCCTGTAGAAAATGGTCTGTCACAGACAAGTCTCTTTCAGAGGGAGAAATGCACTTCAAATAATTACGAGACCTTTTCATGTTATCGCCAAATGGATCAAAGTATAGCATAATAGAGTGCAGAGTCACATAGTTGGAGGGCTGAGTCTTGACAGCACAGCTGTTGCAATTCTTTCATGATGCACAATGCAGGCTCTGTCCTCTCATCTCCCAAATGAATTGACTATTGTTCTAACCATACACCTGCTTCTTCACATAGCACTTGTGCGTTTTCTATAGGCTGTAGGAAAAGTCTATATACTCAAATAATGATAACCAACAGCTTTTTCGGGCTAGCATAGATAAACATCCTTTACATGTGGGTGAAAGCACTTAGAGTATTTTTTTCTTCTAAGGTAGAGTGTTTAATATGTTGATGTAATTAGATCAGCTTGGGTGTAACCATCAAATGTCTTACCTGACAGGCAAAGAGCCAGCACCAGCCATTTTATTATCCATACAACTACATTTTAACTTCTTTATGTGTGGATTTGTTGCCCATATTTCTTTCCTGGCTTGAGAATATGTATAGACAATAATGTAGGGCATCTTTGACTGCTTGATTATCTAAACCAAATTATACGCTAATGTTTGCTTTGAACCCCACTGTCTTTCCTTCAACCCTGTTGAGCCATGAGGGCTCCTTTCTTCCTTTTCCAGAAAGTGCTGTCAGAAGACCGTCCAAAGTGAGGAAAACTGCCAAGAAGTGAGTGAAATACCGTGTTTTTCCTACTTGTAAAGTGATAGAAATATCTGCTACATCTCCATAGATGTCAGAGGAATAGAGAGCACTTCTAGGTTAGGAAAAGCGAATGTCATTACTCAAGAATAATAAGGGCAAACACAGCAGTGCTGTTGCTAAGCCTGAAGCTCAATTCCCACAGGATGATGTGACATCAGGTCACGTCTGCACGCACACAGTAGATTTATAAGGGAGTATCTACTAGTTTAAGAACTATGAAAATTTAAAATCGGCTGTAAGCCTATATCTTCTATTCTTCAACATTAAGCATCCTCCTCCTCCTCTCTCTCTCTCTCTCTCTCTCTCTCTCTCTCTCTCTCTCTCTCTCTCTCAATATACAATTGGAAATGATAGAGTAGTCTGGGCTATAAACCTCTACAATTGCAAGAAAAGCAAGATAATAAAATCAGAAAACAACAGCACCCATCTGAATATGGACAGAGGAAATTCCTGCATGGCTCAATCTTATACAAAGAACTAGAAACAACTAGGCAATGTTTGGAGCTGGATAAATGTACTTGGCTATCATTATTAGCATGGGAGACATGTATACAGTAATAGTAAACAGACTGAGTTATGTTTAGGAATATATACATATATATTCATATGTATGCATATATATGTGCATTTACACATGTATGTATATAATAGCAGCTAATGGGAAAGGGCCATGGATTTAAAAGAGAGCATCAGGAGTATAAAAATTATTGTATTATGATCACAAAAGTAAAGAAACAATGGTAAAACCTCAGAAGCATTGGTCAATCTAAGTTCATATTAAAAAACTATGCCATGACCATGCATAACATACTCTGGTAAGACAAGGGTAATACAAAATATCAAAATCTATTGTTTAATATATAACTGTATAAGAATAGAAATTTAATATCACATGCTCATCTCAAAAAAGTCAGAAAAGATATTTTGACAGACAGAGCACATCGCACTACATCTATGATTAAAAATCCAAACAATGACTAAAGTGCATCATCCTTGTAAAGCCTACTTGTGTCAAGGCTGTAGTTAATATCATATTCAGTAATGAAAATAGAGGTTTCCTTGAAGTTCAAGAACATGTACATATTTTTACTCTTAATGCTATAATTTACCTGTTATTAAAATTTCTAGCCAGGTCATTAGATAAAGAGAAATAAATATGGTAAATATAGCAAAGAAAGATTTTCATGTTTAGTGACTTCATATATATATATATAACCTTACTGATTACTCAAAAATTAATATAATTTTATTCAATGAAATGATACACAAATAAAAATGTTACTTTTCTATATACTAATAATCATATATAGTATATACTAATATAACTAGTGAAAAGAAACTAGGTAAATATTCCATTTACACCAAAACAAAACAAAATTAATCGAAACACAGATTAAAATATCTACAAATAAACTAAGTATGTCAAAGACATGAATCGAGATCTATAACAGAATTGAAACAAATGAATGGAAGGGCACTCTTATGTTCATAAATCATAAGAACAATACTGATAAAATGCCTAGTGCTTTAGAAACAACGAGGCAAAGTGCTTCCTGAAAAGGCAAGCAGACTGAGGGTTGAACACAGTACCTCATACACAAGCCACTAATGACAGTACTAAGAGACTGAACTCAATCCTCAACCATGTAGTAAGGCCAAGACTTTGAGGCTATCCTTGTTCACTTTTTATTGTTGTGATATGGATCGTGACCAAGAACAACTTGGAGAGAAATGGGTTTAATTAAGTTGCGTGTTCTGATCACAGTCAATTACTGATGGAAATCAGAGCAGTAATTCAGAGAAAGAACCTGACCATAGGAATTGAGAAACCAGGAAGGAATGCTGCTTGCTGGGTTATTCTTGATGGTTCCTCAGCCTGCTTTCTTATAGCTGACAGATTACCTACGCAGATTTGGCTTAGCCACAGTATTCTGGATTCTTCACATCTATCATTAATTAAAATCAACCCACATATACTTGATTACCTGCCCATTTGATGTAGGAAGCTCCTCGATTGAGGCTCCTGACACCCAGAGGACTTCAGCTTATGTCAAACTGGTGAAAATACTCAGTGAGCGTTTTTGCATATTCGCTTTCTGGTATATATATAAATTGGTAAGTCCCAGGACAATGGCAGCTTTGTCTCAAATGCACAGCTCCTAAGGAATGACCCAAAGGGTTTCAATTGGTCTCCGCAAACACGCAACAAGTATAAACACAAACACAATCAATATGAGCATTACATAAACATACATATGCAAGCAATAAATACTACCCAAAGTGATCTACTTCATGCTATATGTAACATTAATTATAACCACAGCTTAATAGAAAGTAAAGTGAAAAGTTCTGTGAACCATAAAAACAATGTATAAAAAAGCATCCTAAGAAAAGAAACTTAGAGGTGTCTTGAGCATTACATATTTCCTAAGATTGTATTTCCTGATATGTAATGTTTTATTTAAAAGTTACATCAGTGTAAAAAAATGTATTGTGAATAATAGTGTATAAATTATGGTATGGAGCTGGTCATGGTGACATCTTTTTTGAGATATGTTACCTTTTTGTTTATCATTTATATCACTGAGTTATACAATTGTGCATGTATATGTATATATACACATATGTGTGTATATATACATATATATGTGTAAGTGTGAATACATACATATGACTTGAATTAAAACTACAATGACGATTAATAAAGCAAAGATATCATAACAACTCACATATATAGAGTCAGTTGAAATTACACATTTTTATAAAACATAAAAAAACAAGGTGCCATTAGCAAGGTATTATAATAAAATAATATCCACAGACAAAAGAGTAAAACTGATTATTAACTCGCACATAGATAAAAGGAGATTCAAAATAAAGAAATTAAATAGAAGATCTATTTGAAAATGTAAGGCTTTTAGGATACAACACACAAAAATACTTCATGACATTGTTCTTGGTGATGATCTCCTGATGCAGATCGACATCAGTGGATAGAAATAAAAGGAGTTAGTTGCCTCTCTCACTTGAAAAAATATTTTCTACAGTGATTGAAACAATAAATATTTTTTTAAAAAGAAGTGAATCTGCAAAAGGAGGGAAAACTCTTGAAGGTCATTTGTTTGAAAAGAGGTTAGTGTTTGATGCAAAAAATTTTCTCCTGTACATCAATTATCAAAATTATAAAACAAAATAGAACCAAAACTATAAGCGAACAAAATAAATAGAATAAGATACTCAAAATGATAGCTATAAAAGTTGTTAGAGTCTGTCTTGAGCACACTAGTGTTCAAAAATCATATGAGTCTCACATGCATTTAATGATTCTCACAGTCATACTATTGAGTAGGAAATGAAAAATATAGAATGCTTTAACTTCAAGTCTGTTATGACTTCAAATACAAATAGATCATGACAGTAGGACAGGGAGAACATCTTGCACTGTTGATAACACAAAAGGGATATCACTGGCAATGCTTCCCAGTAAAGCCTATTTAAAATAGTTTTAAAATCACAAGTATTATTTTAAATTGATTCCATACTTGTGTATAATAAGTGAGCATATACTACCTCTGGAGGTGTATACAAACCGATTAAAATCAGAAATTACAAGAGATGTAATCTCTTTTCTAATTGCGTCATTTTTCACAATAGCCTAGATGTAAATTCCACCTAAAAAGATATTGACAAAATGGTAGATAAACACAATGTCACTATAAAGAAAATTGACTTCCGGTTAGTGTTTTAGCACAGCACACTTGGCAATATCAAAGCAGAACAGACTTGAACCACTCTCTATATACAAAAGCTCAGTTTTAAACTCTGTACTATGTAGTTTAATCTAAATAAACTTGAAAGATTGTGTGTTTTTTAATAAAAGTTATCCTTAGAACTTTTTTTTTACTGTTTTTTAATGATTGTGAAGTTAAAAAGTTATAATAGGGTAATTTAAATATTTTTAATTTATTTTACTTTTTTCTTTTCTTTTATTGGCTATTTTCTTTATTTACATTTCACATTTAACCCCTTTCTCAGTTTCCCCTCTGGAAAAACCCTATCCCAACCCCCATCTTCCTATTTCTAGGAGGGTTTCACATACCTACCCTCCCATCACTTCCCACCTACCCACCCTGGAATTCCACCACACGAATCAAACCTTCACAGGACCAAGGGCCTCTTCTACCATTGATACCCTACAAGGCCATCCTTTACTACATACTCGACTGGAGCCATGGGTCACTCTAGGTGTACTCTTTGGTTGGTGGTTTAGTTCCTGGTGGCTCTGGGGGGGTTCTGGTTGGTTGATATTTTTGTTCTTCCTATGGGGTTGCAAACCTCTTTAGCTACTTCAGTCCTTTCTCTAACTCATCCATTGGGGACTCTGTTCTTAGTCCAATGGTTGGCTGCTAGCATCTACCTCTGTGTTTGTCAGGCTCTGGCAGAGCCTCTCAGGAGACAGCTATATCAGGCTCCTGTTAGCATTTACTTCTTGCCATCCATGGTAGTGTCTGGGTTTAGTGATTGAATATGAGATGGATCTCCAGGTGTGGCAGTGTCTGGATGGCCTTTCCTTCAGTCTCTGATCCACAATTTGTTTCCTTAATTCCTTCTGTGAGTATTTTGTTCCCCCTTCTAAGATGTACTGAAGCATCCACACTTTGGTCTTCCTCCTTCTTGTGATTCACATGGTCTGTGAATTATATGTTTGGTATTCAAGCTTTGGGCTAATATTCACGTATCAGTGAGTGCATACTATTTGTGTTCTTCTGTGACTGGTTTACCTCAGTCAGGATGATATTTTAGTTCTATCCATTTGCCTATGAATTTCATGAAGTCAGTGTTTTTAATAGCTGAGTAGTACTCTATTGTGTAGATACAGCATATTTTCTATATCCATTCCTCCATTAAAGGACATCTTAGTTCTTTCCAGCTTCTGGCTATTATAAATAAGGCTGCTATGAACATAGTGGAACACGTATCCTTATATGTTGGAGCATCATTTGAGTATATGCCAAGGAGTCGTATAGCTGGGTCCTCAGGTAGTACTATATCCAGTTTTCTAAGGAACCACCAGACTGAATTCCAGAGTTGTGCCAGTTTGCAATCCAACCAACTTTGGAGGAGTGTTCCTCTTTCTCTGCATCCTCACCAGAATCTGCTGTTACCTGAGGTTTTGATCTTAGCCATTCTGACTGGTCTATGATAGAATCTCAGGGTTGATGTGCATTTCCTCGATAACTAAGGATATTGAACATTTCTTTAGGCGCTTCTTCAACATTTGATATTCCTTAGTTGAGAATCCTTGGTTTAGCTCTATACCCCATGTTGAATATGGTTGCTTTATTCTCTGGAATCTAACTTATAGAGTTCTTTATATATATTGGATATTAGCCCTCTACTGAATGGAGCATTGGTAAAGCTCTTTTTCCACTCTGTTGGTTGCCTTTTGTCCTATTGATGGTGTCCTTTGCCTTACAGAAACTTAGCAATTTTATGAGGTCCCATTTGTTGATTCTTGATCTTAGAGCATAAGCCATTGGTGTTCTGAAATTTTCCCCTGTGCCCTTGTGTTTTAGGCTCTTTTACACTTTCTCTTCTATTAGTTTGAGTGTACTTGGTTTTATGTGGAGGCCCTTGACCTTGGACTTGAGCTTTTTATAAGGCAATAGGCATGGGTTGGTTTGCATTCTTCTAATGCTGACTTCCAGTTCACCCAGGACCATTTGTTGAAGATGCTATCCTTTTTCCACTAGATGGTTTTTGCTTCTTTCTCAAAGAGAAAAAGCGGCCATAAGTTTGTGGTTCATTTCTGGGTCTTCAATTATATTTCACTGATCTACCTGCCTGTCTGTCTATCGAGACCATGCACTTTTTATTCACATTGCTCTGTAATATAGCTTCAGGTCTGGTTTGATGATTCTCCTGGAAGTTCTTTTGTTGTTAGGAATAGTTTTCACTATTCTGGGATTTTTGTTATTCCAGATGAATTTGCTAATTGCTCTTTCTAACTCTATGAAGAATTGAGTTGGAATTTTGATGGGGATTGCATTGAATCTGTAGATTGCTTTTGGCAAGAAGGCAATTTTTATTATATTAATCCTGACAATCCATGAGCATGGAAGGTCTTTCCATATCTGAGATCTTCAAATTCTTTCTTCAGAGACTTGAAGTTATTGTCATACAGAACTTTCACTTGCTTGATTAGAGTAACAGTGTTTTATATTATTTGTGACTATTCTAAAGGGTTCATTTCCCTAATTTCTTTCTCAGCCTGTTTATCCTGATTTGTTTGAGTTAATTTTATACCCAGCCACTTTGCTGAAGTTATTTATCGGGTTTAGCATTTCTCTGGTGGAATTTTTGGGGTCATTTAAGTGTACTATCATATCATCTGTAAATAGTGATATTTTGATTTATTCCTTTCCAAATCGTATCTTTTTGACCTCCTTTTGCTATCTAATTACTCTGGCTAGGACTTCAAGTACTATACTGAATGGGTAGGGAGAGAGTGGGCAGTCTTGTTTAGTCCCTGATTTTAGTGGATTGCTTCAAATATCTCTCCATTTAGTTTGATGCTGGCTACTGGTTTGCTTTTACTATGGTTAGGTATGGGACTTGAATCTCTGATTTTACCAAGACTTTAACATGAAGTTGTGTTGAATTTTATGATTTCTCAGCATCTAATGAGATGATCATGTTTTTTTTCCCTTGAGTTTGTTTATATAGTGGATTATGTTGATGGATTTCCACATATTAATTGATTTCCTTCCCACCCCCACCACAGTTTTTCATCCAGTTCCTCTTTCTCCATGCCTCTGAGAGGGTCCAGGATTTCAGTCCAATGATTAGGTATAATTACCTGCTTCCGTTTTAGTCAACTCTTGGTACGGCCTCTCAGAAGACAACCATCCTAGGCTCCTGTCTATAAGCACATCGTAGCATCAGTAATAATGTGAGTCGTCGGTGCCCACTCCCTGCCCCATGAGATTGATCCCAAGTTAGGCCAGGCATTGGACCTTTTTCCTTCAGTCTCTTATCCATTTTTGTCCCTCAGTTCTTTTAAGCAGGAACAATTCTGGGTAAGAAATTTTTACTGTGGCTTAGTAACCCTGCCCCTCCCCTTGAGGTCCTGTCTACTACTAGTTGTAGACTCTTAGAGCTCCCTCTCCCCACTGCTGGGCGTTTCATCTAATGTCCCTCCCTTTGAGTCTTGAGAGTCTCTCACCTCTGGGGTCTCTGGTGCTTTCTAGAAGCACCACCTACCTAAAAATGTTCTACAACCTTAGTCATCATAGAAATCCAATCAAAAGAACTCTGAGATTCCATCTACAGTAGTCAGAATGCCAAAGATCAAAAACTCAAGTGATAGCACATGCTGGAAAGGATGTAGAGCAAGAGGAATACTACTCCATTGTTGATGGGAGTGCAAAGTTGTACAATGACTTTGAAAATCAATTTTGTGGTTTCTCAGAAAACTGGGAATAGTTCTACCTCAAGACCCAGCTATACCACTCCTAGGCATATATCCAAAAGATGTTCCACTGTAGGTTCTCATACAGGTGAAGGCAGGTACAAGATAGAATGAGGCCTGGCATTGGATGAGAAGGAAGGATGGGTGGGAGAAAAGTTTAGAGAGAGGAGAAGACTGGAGCGAAGCAGGAGAAGCAGTGGAGAGAACATGGAGGTTAATGTTAAGATTCCTCTCTGCACCTCTAAATGTTGTTATGAATGTTCATAAGGGATGGATGTGTACAGGGCTTTGTATGTCTAGGTGGGCAATTATATCTCATCAATTGGATCAGAGGTTATTGTGTTGTGTGTTCTTTCATGTGGCAATTTAAGTATAAGAGAGTATGTGGCAGCCAGAGACACTAGACCACCACAGAATTGGAATGTTTACTTGTGGCATGGTGGCAACCTGCCTTGGGAACTAGATGGGTAGAGAGATTGCTGCCGGGCTCAGAGAGAGGCCATCAGCAGTGTGGTATGTGAGGAGCAGAGCAGGTGAGATGCTTTGCTGTCTGAGATGAAAATATCTACCAGATATCTTGTGGCACTACGGTGCTGTATCTAGTGCGGGATAAAAGACAGCATTTTTTTTTCATAATTTTATAGCAACATTCTACACTCTCTACCATTTTGTAATACATATTTATACCTAGTAACTTCCCCAATAGGGATGGTTGATTATAAAATCAGGATATCAATCACTTCTGAAAAATATTTAATGCTCTATATCCTTCAGTATCAAATACCTAGCTAAGTTTTAATTATTTATATAAAAGTAAATACGGATATGTATCTCATTAGTATGAAAATTTGTTTTTCATTTTCAAAAATTATTATTTGTGTGTATACCAAAGAATTATTTTAACATATATCTCTTTATGATATTTTGTCAATAAATACTTGATTTATAGAGTGATTTTATATATTTGCATGCCTAAACTTGTATTAATTTTTTCAGATGATAAAAATGTCACAATTGGGACTAAAACCACATACTATGAGATGCATGAAGAAATGGACAACTAGAAAGAAGGATTATATTTTCTCTCTGTTTTGTAAAAGAATGTTAATGGTCCTTCTGCTATTGCTGCACATTGAGCGATCACCATATTCTTTGCTTAAGTCACTGCATGGTTCCAGAACCACTCTGTGAACACTTAACGGCAATTTCTTTATCGTGATCATGTATATTGTCATGTTATGCCTCAAGGAAATAGTTATTCCCCGACACATGTCTTTCACGGAGGGTGAAATGTTATAGCCAGCATTTCCTGACAGTCACCTCCTGCTTTGCCAATCTCTCCCAGAACCTTTCTAAATCTGTCACTCATTGCTCAGTTTGACTCTTGGGATAGTTTTGAAATGTATAAAGCACATCATGTTAACATTTGTTGAAGAGTTCAGTAGCTCATCAAAATTCAAATGCAAAGGTTAATTTTAAATGTGAATTCAAACCTATTCAGAAATCTCAAATCAACCTTATTCATGGGATGCTTCTAACATGGTGTACTTTGGCTGCATAGGGCACATGTTCTTGATATAATGCTTTGAGTGCTTTCCTAATCAGTGAGTAAATGTTTTTCCATCAAATGTTACTTTAATATTTAGCAGTGTTTTGTTTCAAGTGTGTATATGCATACACACACATTAATGAAATATACCATTTAATGCCACTTGGTTTGATTCAGATATGGGGAATGAACTGTTATGATTAAGAAGGTCTAGAGCTTTGTGTGATATGGCCCCATACAAAGCATTTCAGACGACAACTAAGGTGCCATATTCTCATGGAGGAAAGGCCATCCAGAGACAGCAACATCTGGGGATCCATCCCATATACAGTCCCAAATCCAGACACTGTTGCGGATGCCAAGTAGTGCATGCTGACTGGAGCCTGATATAGCTGTCTCCTGAGAGGTACTGACAGAGCCTGACAAATACTGACGCAGATGCTAGCAGCCAACCTTTGGCCTGAGAACAGTGTCTCCAGTGGAGGAATTAGAGGAAGGACTGAAGGAGCTGAAGGAGCTCCCCATGGGAGGAACAAAAATATCAACCAACTACACCCCCCTAGAGTACCCAGGGACTAAACCACCAACCAAAGAGTACACATGGACAGACCCACAGCTCCAGCTGCATATATAGTAGAGGATGGCCTTGTAGGGCATCGATGGGAGGAGAGGCCCTTGGTCCTGTGAAGGCTTGATGCCCCAGTGTAGGGGAATCCCAGGGCAGAGAGTTGGGAGGGAGTGGGTGAGTGGGTGGGGGATCACCCTCATAGAAGCAGGGGAAGGAGGTTGGGATATGGGTTTTCTTGAGAGGAAATGGATAACATTTGAAATGTAAATAAAGTATCCAATTAAAAAATAAGTCAACTACCCCCCTAATAGAAAGAAAAAAGAAAGTGCTCAGATAGAATTTCCTGAGGCAGAGGGCACTGCAGCAGGCTAATCAGCATTATATTTCCAATTTTACCTGGTTGCTCTAAAAGTATGTCATTATAAAGCCAACTCCATTCATGGTATATGTAAAAACCTTTGGGATCTAGTGAAGAATGCATATTAGCACATTTTCATTTGGTAACAATCTCAAATCCGTTTTCTCTGTTGTCAGCATAATAGAATTGTGAAATAGTTGTGCTTACTAATTCAATCTCTGTATTTTGACAGTAAAAATATTTTTTTGTCCCTTTTGGCTTGTATCTTCTAAGGAAAGCCACATATAAGAAAGTAGTTCAGGTTGAAAATGAATTGTTTATGTAAAGTAAATTGATTTCACTTCAGAAACATTAAATTCTATTTTTGTTTGACATTCCTATCAATATCACATGGCGATTTTGTTGAGTAGAACAGTAAGGCTGCAGAGTTTGAGAAGTGTTCTAGATTTTATTCAGTGATAAAAACAGTGCTTTGCTTTAGTTTCAGTGAGCTCATCTCACCTATGATAAGTTTCCTATATCAAATATGATTTGGGTTTGGATATTCTGACACTATCATATTTATTCATGAATACAAATAATTTGACCGATTTGACCAGCCACAGGGAAACCATATATGGATAAAAAGCTCAAGAGTTGATTATGTTATAATAGTTAAAATAATTCAAATTGTTCCAGTGAAGCCCAGAGATAATAGAAATTGGTGGAGAACAAGAGCCATCCCTAAGTCAACAATCTGTTTGTAAATTCTGTCACAATGATACAGTCATCCTCAGCTTAAAATAACCAATTCTCTTTCCAAACCGAGCAGTACTTTTAGGCATTCATTGAAGGTGAAAAGATTACTTAGAGGATGCCTTTTTGAAAAACCTGTTGACTTTTCACTTGGGCCATGGGGGACTGAGGGAAGGATGAAAATTTTCTGTCAGGCTGCCCCTTTCCTTTCACCGTGTAAGTTAACATGATAACCTCTGCAGGTCAGAAGTCAGAATGTTGATCACTCAAGGACTGTCTGGGTCACCCGTCCTAATACTCTGTGGAGGCTAAATGCAAATAAGTAAGTCATTGTCCTACAACTTAAATCATCTTGGCTCCTGAGAGGAGCCAGGTAACTCCTCATAAAGCTGCAAACCAATGAAGTCAATAATCCATTGAGTTAGTGCTAGACCTGAGAAGAAATTCTGAGGACACAAGGGCTTTCTCTCTCTTGACACAAGAACATAAGCAATTACAAACCAGATCACAGTTTGATGTGGGTTACTTAATTCTTCATACTCCGTGCATCTTGTTTCAGTTCTACAATATAGCTCTAAATAGATAGTCAGAGATTAAGTGCCTGGTAGTACCCTCAATATACACTTGAGGTTTCCATATCAATTTACTCATTTCTCTTCCACATGTGGTCACGCCAAATAACTCCTCTTTCTCCGTCTTTAGGAATGGGTGGGAATGGATAGATTTATCCTGGGCTTCTAAACTCCTGGCTTTTGTGCTCAAAACTGGTCATAAAATCTGGGGGAGAGAGGTGACATGGGTAGGAACTTGGAGGAATGGAGAAGAAACCAGTCAAACTGTAATGTACGAGAGTGAAATTATTCTGTTTTTGAAGAATATCAATTATTTTCATGACAATTTCTTTTTTTCCCATTTTTATTAAATTGGGTATTTCTTATTTACATTTCATATGTTATTCTCTTTTCCCGTTTCTTGTCCATCATCCCCCTAACCCCTTCACCTCCCCTTCTATACGGGTGTTCCCCTCCCCATCCACCACCATTATCACCCCCCAACAACTCCCTATACTGGGGGTCCAGTGTTGACAGGACCAAGGGCTTTCCCTTCCCCTGGTGCCCAACAAGGCTATTCTCTGCTACATATGCAGTTGGAGCCCAGGGTCAGTCCATGTATAGTCTTTGGGCAGTGGTTTAGTCCCTGGCAACTCTGGTTGGTTGGCATTGGGGTTGCAAGCCCCTTCAGCTCTTTCAGTCCTTTCTCTAAGACATGACAATTTCTTAAGGATAGCATGATTATATCTACAGAGTCCCTGTTTCTATGAGGCTTAGCGCATTCTGAAACAAATATATAAACCATGCTAATTAAAGTATACAAACAAAATGCAGAGAAACATAGTGTAAATTCAGCGAACACAGACCATATGCCAGGTGAACTGAAAGGAACAGTATTTTTGAGAAAGAATTCTCAATCTCATGCATGAAGGATTGTAATTGAAATAAAACTGTTGCAGTAGGTAGAGCCATGTGTCCTAAGACACAAGTCATTTGCTTCCATGTTAATGATAGAAACTTAAGACCTGTGAGCCAGATGAAATTCAGTGGCCATTGCATGCAATGATTGATGAGTAAGGTTCAATAAAGCTTAAGAAAGCATTAATTAGAAATTTTTGTTGTGGGATTATGCAAGAAGATTTAAAATAAATAAATGATACTGAGTTTATAACTATATGATTTACGCCATTAAAATCTTCACACCAACAGACAGGTTTCACTTATACAGTGAAAACCCTGAAACCAGAACAGCCTGTTACTCAAGAGTAGGAAAATTTGTTTTTCCAGAGAGGTGAGGACCATTGTCCTCAAAGCTCAGAGACAGAAGAACAGATGGCACTCAGTCTTGGTAAAATACAAATTCAGCCGGCAACACTAAAACTGTCAGAAGAGAGAAATCAGGGAGAGCTCTGTGGATTTGTCCATACATTTATGAAATGAGATTTTCACCTTTTAAACTAGGAGACAATATCCACCATTTTAGCAAGCAACAAACTGATACAGTAGCATCCTAATTGTCTTCTTCCCTTCTTCACACTTCCTTCCCTTTAGTACAGAACTTCCTTTTGGAATAATTATTTCAGCAAGAATATTTTTATCATGATTCTAGCACGATAATTATTCTAATTGCTCATTTCTGTCTTCTAGTAAAATATTTAATGATTTTCCATTGCCTTCAGGATAAAAATGTAAATCCAATATCTGTCACAGTCTATGGTATTGTTCTATACACACCATTTCTCAAAATAAATGGAAAGAAAAAAAAAGAAAAAAATCAGAATTTAGTTCAGTAGAAATGTCGTCTTCTTGTGCTTATACAAATTGCTAGTTTTATTTCTTCTCTGGACTATCATCTCCTTTCACAATGCATTGGAAAATTCTCTACTTCTTTAGTTTTTACATATTTCATTATGCTGAGACTTTTGTCATCAACAGACACGGTCTTCCCTTTGAAGGCTTCAATTGCATCATACAAATAACGCCATGAATAAGAACGTTTATAATTTAACAATTTTATGCTTGTGTGTGTTTGCTTGCCTGATGGGTCCAGGGAGCAGAAGATCATCATCTTCTTTGTTTTGGATCAGTCATCTCTTAACAAATAACTCATATAGCCAAGGGTAAACAGGTTTTCCTTCATCCAACAGAGCTTCCTCGAGTTTGCTGAGGCAATCTTGTTCTGGTAGTCTATCTTCTTCTACTCACAGAGGAATGCATAGTCACCAACACTGGGAGATGATGAAAAACAGTCATTTCTTCCTCGTAAGAATCAACGTAGTTTAAAGAATGTTTATGCATCATTTTATTCACAGGTCTTGCAGTCTTCTATACAAGACATATTTTAAACGTATTAAGCAAATATTTATTGGCACATTAAAACTTGGTAAAATTGGGATAAGCTTCATTTACATGACAGTGAGATATATTCATTGTTTTCAACCTGCTATATCTATAAAGAAGGGAATAAAAGCATCAGTCATGGGTCATGTAAAGGAAGCTGTCACATTACTGCCTGCAACAATGATGCTAATGAAATAATTAGTATTATTTACTATGGCAAGATCTGGTTATGAGGAATGAAAATGTTAGAAAGAAAATAGTGATGTGTGTGCATGCAAGTACACACATATGTGTACACATGCACAGGTATACACACACACACACACATGACACAAACGGGGGGGTTCAATAGAAAGATGGGTTTCCTTTAAAAATCTGGAGAGAAGATTCATTAAAAGTAAAAACAAGAGCTTTCAAAAAATAATAATGGCTGTTATGAGAGGGATGCAGGGCAATGCCAGAGGAAACTCAGATATATTCCCCAAGAATATCTCCCAAAGACTTCCAAGAATCAATAAAGCAGCAATAGTTGGCAGTGTTGGGGATTTCCTATCACGTGACTTAAGAAAGATTCTATTTGACAAAGATCATGAAAGAGACGGGTGTCATTAGGTAAGAGTTGTCAAGTCACAGCATTAGCAACTTTTTGAATCTGTCCTAGGGAAAGCACAAGACTATGACACTAATGAACTCCTCATTTGTAAGTTTTAATATTTTTAAAGTACCCACTGCCTTAAAGGGGCAGGCTGGTTTTCTAAAATCACTAGCCTTTTTTTTTTTGGCTATTTAAAATTTAAAAAAATGTATTGATTCTGTAGAAAAGGAAGGCAGAGGAGAAGACATGGACAAAGAAATGGGGTTGGAGAATGAATCGCTGGCTACTTAAAGCGAACATGACACAGACACGGGGATGTGCCTTTCTTTCCATCTTTCAGCCAGGTATTTATCTCTGGGGCTGAGCTTCACCTCCAGATCTATTCATCAAGAAGATATCATCCATGCAACCCAGGTGAAGTGCTAAATAGCAGTCTGGGTAAACTGAGTCAACAAGCAGACTAGCGAAAGGCATGCAGATGAAAACAGTCAGTTTAGAAATAATCTCGTATAGGTCTGTACGTCCACATAGAGTTTTGAAACTAATTTTGGGATGAATTTAGAAAAATAAAGTGAGTTGAATTTGAGTTATAACCACTGAGTGAGCAGGTTGAAATGAATATTATTTTAAAATTTGATTAATTCCTTGAGAATTTCATAAGCACTATTATTACTTTAATCACTCCCTAATCTTCCTAGATCAACTATACTCTACTATACCCAGCCTATTTGGTGTCCTCATTAAAAACAAATAAAACAGTAAAAATTTTGTGCTGTCTATTTATATTTCCATATGTAGCCACACCCGTAACAAAAAGACAGGACAAAGAAACAAACCAAAAAAACTAACTCTTCTTTTACTGTTTGAAGTTAGGTTAAGTGAGGATTAGAGAATACATCTGAGGGCAAACATAGCTTTTCCTGGAATTAGATTTGTTGTAGACATACCCGCAAGTAATTTCACTAAGCCTTTTTAGAATTCCAGTCACAGGTGTCAAATCACATAGGGAGGAAGGTAATAGATTGCCTATTTTAAAAGGCTATAGTGTTCCAAGATAGCATTGGCTCTGCATCTGTAATAGTTTAATTCGCCATACTTACAGATGTTCATAGTTGAAGTAAATGCAACTTCATAAGCAAATGTAACATTTTTCAGCAAAGATGTATACATCTCTTAAGTCTAAGAGCTCAGTCTAGATCTGAGAAAGATTAGGCTGAAGATTCAGAAAGACAGGTCTTGGAGAGAAAAAACAGTCATCAGAGGTATTGAAGAAGACATCCTTGGGTTATGTAATCCTGTAAGTCGTTCTAACCCAGTGTGGTTTTGTATATGACATTTTGCAAGTGAGATAATTAAGAATGAATGTCACCCAATGACTATCAAAAGTCCCTTGTTTCTTTATACAAACCTAATCTGCACCAGTATTAACAGCAGTGCCCAGAGATACAACAGAAGCCAGGAGAGTAAATAACAGTAGGATTGTTGATGCCTTTGACAGCCTGAAGGTCTACGTGACTTTAACCATATAACAAGACAATAGAGCTAAACAGCAGCTAATGGTAAAAAGATTTTTAAATTGGTACATGTAAAATTAATAACACCTAGAAACCAAACATACATAGTACTAGTCTAATCCTAACAACTTAAAATATGAGCCTATAAAATAAAAATAAGCAATCTATTACAAGAACAATTAAAAGCATACACTAAGCAACCACAGTCGATTCCAAGCACAGAGGTCGTAAGCATTTAATCATAATCATGTGTTTCTACACCACCTTGAGGTCATTTAGTTTACAGACAAAAGACAAACAACCTTTATATTTTATAGTAAGCCTTTAGAGCACCAGACTGGACAGATATCTACCCTCTAAGCTATTAGTATCTACTTCCCTATCGATAACTTGCCATGTTCCATCTGGGCTACTCCTAACTCCACTTGGCCAGCCCTCAGGACCATATTTTCCTGACTCTCCTACCCATGGCATCTTCCCATCTCTCTACTGTCTCCTTCTTCATATCATGGTCCTGCCTCAGACCCCAAGCCTGGGGACCTAATTTCTGCCTATTTCTCTTCTGCCGAGCTATCGGCTGTACGCTTTTTTATTCAACCAACAATTTTAAACTAAGGAACAAGATTACATAGTGTCATTTGGTGGACCTGAAGATGTCTTCATTTCTGGGGCAATCAGATCTCAACATTGGCCAGTGTTTAGCATGCCAATACATAGCAACGGACAAAATCTCAACAGGATCAGTACTGGGCTGGCTGAGTACAGACCTTAATCTGCTGCTCCGAACTCCTTACCATTAGGAAGTTTACTCTTGAAAGAAACTAATTTTTCCTCTGAGTGCTTTGGTCAGGGAATATTTTTTTTTCCCATTAAGACAAAAAGAAACTGACACAGGCAGTCTAGAACATCATGGAGCAATTGTTCAGTAAGAAAAATATGTATACATGTGAGGAGTGAAGTCTTTATGGGTTAAATATTAAATATGCAATGTGTAGACAAGTGAAGGGGAGATAAGGAGTATGGCAACCTATAAAATATTTTATTGTATTTGAATCTGGAGACTTTTTGTGGTTTAAGAAGGTGTTGTAATGTTGATGAAAGAAAGAATAAGGTTCAAGTAAAAGGGGGTTCTCAGTGCGATGTTTATTTAGCCATATTTTCAACACTGTGGCTCTCCACTTCCTTTTGATGTTAGCAGTATTCAAATCAAGAGATGAATAAGAAATTTATGTGAAGGATAGCAGGAAAACGCAATGTTATGACATCATAAGGAAGATCATTGTGTATACACACACACACATAATAATTTTTTTCAAAGTTCTTGGTAGAACATTGATGATAATACTAAATTTCCATGTGTTGCCATACTTCTTAATAACAGAATAATGCATGCCATTGACGTTTTCCGGATACCTGAATGCTCACACTCATGACTGGCATCTTCCAAGCCTGGATCTAAGATTATTTTATCTGTCACTATTCTCACTGTACATTTTCTCAGAAGTTTCCCACTGAATTTGTATGTATCACTACATATGCAGAAATGAAAAATATTACATTCATAAAAAACTGCCATTGAATTGCTTTTATGTTTCTTTCAGTGAATTTATAAGTTCTGAGGTTCTAATGAAAGAAATGTTTTATTTTTCTATTTAACTCATTCACTAGAGATATTATTACAAATACTTTTTTTATAAATTTTAGTTTATATTCTTATCAACTGACAATTATTTTATATTGTTGCAACCAGATTGATAGACTTTAAATTTCCTACTGTCCTTTTATTTTCCCCTGTATGTTGATGTATAGTTGACTATATGTCGGTTATACTAGAAAGCAATACTACTATTTTAATTAATAGCAATATAAACATCATGGGAAAACAGTATTATGAATCTTTTAATATCAAAAAATATAACCTTTTTAAGCTTATTCTATACAAACTTAAAGAAATCTAAAATCCTATAACTGAAATTCTGTGGTAATTATTCAGAATATTGAAATTTAAATTATTTAAATTTTGGAAACAAGCATATATATATGTACATGTATATCTATGTACATGTATATATGTGTATATCTATGTACATGTATATATGTGTATGTATATATGTACGTGTGTGTATATATATATGTATCATTGTCTTTTCATTCTAAAGTAATATAGTACTTTCAAAAATTATCATAATAGTGAAGTAAAACAGTTTCTTTATTTGAGGAATAAAATCAGAATTTATTTATGTTAAGGACAAAAATAATAAAGTTGTTTATTGGTGGGTTATAATGTAAAACTAAGACCTGCAAACATTGTTATCTCAATATATAAATGTCCCACTTTTATGTTTATAACATCTGTATGTTCTTTGTATTTTCAAGTACATAAATAATCATTGCATTCATCCTATCTGCCCTATGATTCGATGATCTAGTCAACTCGTTTCATAGTTAGTTGAGACTTTGTATAAAAAGGGCAAAAATGGAGAAATGATACTTGAGTTTGAGCTTGTTTTCTGACATCCACATGGACTGAACACACACATGCACTCAGAGGGAGAGAGAGAGGGAGAGAGAGAGAGAGAGAGAGGCTCAAAAAGAATCAAATAACAGAGCTATGTATATTACGGGTGAAGGGGAGGCCTGAAAATGAGATCAGAAAAGTATAACATTGCTATTGTGTAGAGATTTGATAATCAAAAACTATAGCAAATATCTCATTAGGATTTTCTTGAATTGAAGGCATTACTCTTATCACTAATATGAAAACAAATTTAATCTACAGGACATGATGAACATGCTCATCATATGATTTTGAAAACGAGTATCTATACATCATTTCTTCCTCTTCTCTCTCTCTCTCTCTCTCTCTCTCTCTCACACACACACACACACACACACACACACACACACACACACTTAATTAATTAATTAATTCAATAATTTCAAGTTATGATGCATTAAAATCCTTAAACTATATTTCAGCAAGAGAAAACATTCCCATTTCCATTATTAGATAACAATTTTATCAACATATAAATATTTCTTATTTTAGCCAGACTACCTGGAAACAGAAATAAATCTTCTGCTAACAGCAAATTATTAATTAGATGTATAGCATACCCCTGATCTCTTCCTTCCAATCAGACTTTGGATAAACTTCATATTTTTATTTTCTAGTTTCACATTAATTTGAATATGGCTTTTTCACTTGCTTACAAATTTTATTATTTTATTTTCCCTTTGTTTTCTATTCCTTTATTGGATACTTTTTTATTTACATTTCAAATGTTAGCCTCTTTCCAGGTTTCCCCTCCAGAAACCCCTTGTCCCATACCCTCTCCCCTGCTTCTATGAGGATCCCCACCCACCCATCCACCCATCCACCCCTCCTGCCTCCCTGCTCTGGCATTCCCCTACACTGGGGCATCGAGCCTTCACAGGACCAAGGGCCTCTCCTCCCGTTGATGCTCAACAAGGCCCATCCTCTGCTACAGATGCGGCTGGAGCCACAGGTTATTCTTTGGTTGGTAATCTAGTCCCTGAGAGCTCTGGGGTGTATGGTTGGTTGCTATTGTTGTTCTTCCTCTGGGGTTGCAAACCCATTCAGCTCCTTCAGTCTTTTCTCTAACTCCTCCATTGGGGACCCATTGCTCAGTCCAATGGTTGGCTGTGAGCATCTGCCTCTGTATTTGTCATGCACTGGCAGGACCTCTCAGGAGACAGCTAGATCAGGATCCTGTCAGCATGCACTAAACTAGCTTGTGGTGTGTATCTCTATGAATTAGAGATGAAACAATAGGGGAATGATCAATCACTAATAGACTACCTCCCATGCAAGCATCCATTACCAAATTGGGATAATTAAGTAATGAACCAAGTCTGCAGTAAAAATTTTAAATTCCTTATATCCTCTTTCCTGGAGAATTAGCATTTAGTAATTGAACATATTTTTCTTCCTGAATTGACAAAAATTTAGTAAATGTAGGGAATAGATCCGATCTGCCTTTGAGCCAATACACTTAATGTAAACAAAGGGGGATGAGATTACATTAACTCACACACAGACCAAGAACAGTCCTGTAAAAATGTAGCTTAAAATATTCCCTCTTGAGGATGTTAATTTACATACTCCTGTTCAGTGGGTTAGTTAATGGGGAAACAATGCATGCATTCAGTTTTTTTTTTCCTTAAAGAAAGATGTATAAAACCTATTATACTCTGGTATTTTTCCAGGGAAGATTATTATTCAGGATCTTAAGTGCTTTGCCAGCACCGAACTTACTTCTTCACTGTCGGCTCTGGCATAAGGATGTAGTCTGGCAACAGGTACAGGAGAAAGACTGTTCTAATGGCACAACCCTTCCCTTAAAACTCTCCAACTGACACTTGCTGCAGTCTCTCGAACAAACTGCATGACTTCTGAAGTTTTACTTCTCATCAGTAATCAAGACATGCTATACTATTTTCCTCATAATATCTAAAAATAGTTGGTATGAGATTAAAATTAGCCCTTTCTCAATACTATTTTTCTCTCCTTCTGGGCCCTATAATGAGAAAGCTCCCAGGAAAAGCAAATGATGGTAATTAATTTAAAGTGATTTTAGCAATTTATTTGCAAAGACTGCCTCCAGCCAAGCAAAAACCAAAGAACACTTGATTCACACAATCGTATCATAAAATTGATAATGTTTAGGGGCCATCTAGAATGTGTCAGACAGAACAGTAAATGAACAGAAGTCCTGTCTTCTTCATTTAGCTTCTGTAAGTGAGATTGTGAAGAAACTACCAAAACTGGAGAACTCTGAGGTAGAAAGGCTACCATGGGGTAGAGAACAGAGCAGAATTGCAAAGCAGCAAGGAGATTTTAGATGACAGTAGTGTGTGATCTTTCAGCTCACACAGATCATACAGACTGACCAGGAACTAGGTACATTGACCCAGTGCAGTTAACCCTTGTGGAAAGATTGAGGGTAGTCCCTGGTAAACAGAACCAATCTCTGGGGGCCTCCATTTATAATAAACAGGATTCAATATTAGAATTCTGTTTACCCAGCCAAAGTCCTTCTGTTTGAGACATTGTCCCCAGAACTGTCATTTTGCGTGGGTGGAGAGGAGACCTCTTTGACCTAATGGCTTCCAGTCTGGAAATAAAATTGACATTAAATATGTGTTCAGATCAATGAGAATAAGATCAAGAATTCATTGGTATAAATACCAATAACCAATAAAAATGAATATTCATTTGCCGTGATGTCAAAAGCGTAGAGAGCAGTGAACTAAATAAATAGACAGGTAAAATGGTTAAGAAGGTAAAAATAAAGTTATTTTCCACAAAAACAAAAATTCTAAGTAATCTTGCAATTTCGTTGTGGATGTCAATTGAAAAGAATCATTTGTTTACATGACATGTGAGGCATATTTTATGATATACAATGTATAAAATCTAATCTATATCTTATCTCTACCTTTAATTTGCAATTACTCTGGATGTTAGCAACCTTATGTAGAGCTAAGTCGATTTGGAAAAGGTGTCGTGGTTTGTGACAAGCGTCAGTAGGGAAAACACACTCTGCATAAGGACAGAGATCAGAGTCCAGTTACTGAGCAACCACACCAAAGGACCATACCTCTCCACTCAAGGCTGTTAGACTTGACCCCATCACAGTTGGTCTAAATATGTCTAGTAAAGTGAGTGTGTGCAGAAGTTGCCTTTTTTGGGGGCCCACTTTAGTGCGTTGGTCTTCTGTATGCGTGGAGCACAGTGGTTCTTTACATTGGGCACATTAAGATTGGAGACATATGTCTGAGTGGGAAACAACAGATATTAGCAGGCTAAAAGTTGCTCATCTGGGTTCACAATCACTTAGGGGTTACATTGAAATGGGACATACTTATTCACCCTAAAATACACAGGTTGGGGTCTGTGAATAGCCATTTAAAAGATGGCCTCAAACTTATGCTTTCCTCCCTCACCAGTGAGGAGTCTGACTTAGACCGGGATGTGTCTGTAACAGAGCATCACAGGCCATTGCACACGTGTGCCAGACTGGCCAGCCTCACAATGATGGCAGAGCCTATTAAAGGAGTTCCCAGAAACAGTGGCACTTGCCTCTGTCCTTCTTATGGCTCTGTCCCCCACTGTGGTTGTGTCATCTTGCAAAGGCAAAGGAGACATTTGCTGCTGAAGACGGGAATATCAGGATTTTCTTATCAATGTGCACAGATGTCTGAAGGAAAGGAAAGTGGTGTTTGAAATTATCAAAATTTATGCTACAAACATGCAATCAGACTTTTAAAAATAGTCATGAACAGAGGCCCTAAGATAAATGAGAATTTAATGTTTTGAGAGAAAGTAGATTATGACTGAGTGCAGTCACAAAGATGAAACTCTAGAGACTGATTTATGTCCTTCTTTGTTATGGGGAAATCTGTATCATATTGTGAAAGAAATTGCTTTGACTATTGTTGGGATGTATTTTAGATCAGTCCTCTAAAAATCTTATTCATACCTTCCATTTTCTGAGAAGAAATTTCTAAAAATGCTCAGAGGTATAAAAGAAAATAATGGTATGAAAACTTGAGAATATGTGGCTATTTTTAGTAATTATAGCTTAGATATTTTTATTTTGTTGGCAAAAGGGTTCACATATAAAGTGCATATCAGTCAACAGGAAATGTTTCCCTACAAGACATTCAAGGAAATAAAATTCTGAAATTTTCACAGCAGGAGAGAATCATTTTGGGTTAATTTAAATTATTTATTTTATTTTGGAAAACAGTATTTAACTTTATGGTTTCTCATACTTCAATATTCATTATCACATACCGACTTCAAATTAACTTTATAAAGACAAGTGGTACACAGATACTACAAATGTGTATTAATTCTTTATGTTTAATTCCTGTACAAAATCAAAACAAATTTGATTTTACTTCAAAATTACATAAATATCAATATAATCTGCCTCTTCTTAATGTTCAGAGTGTTTCTTGTGTATGAACCATCTCAATTAAAATATTAGAATTGTTGGTTTGAGTTGGTATCATGTAGCTATCTGAATCAAGATAACAGAGTTCATATATATTATTGTGACAGCAATCAATAAACAAAGGTTTAATAGCCATAGCACTAGAAAAACCTAGTCACAATGAAGGAAACACAAACATAACATCACAGAATGCTTTGCATGCTATTGGGTATAGAGAAAAGATGATGGGCCATTGGGACAGGGTCCAGAGACACTAGAAACTCTACTTAGCTGTAGCTGGCTTCTTTCAGAGGACCTAAGGAGCCAAGTTGTGACATGGAGAAAAGGTAAAGTAGAACTAATTGTTTTCAGGAAGCTAAGAGCCATTGGATGAATAACAGTACAGGAACACTTAGCAAATAAAAAGAAGGTATCCCGTTTACATTCACAATTTGGCTCTCCTGAATGTGTTCCTGGTGGAAGAATAATGTTGAGTCCAGTTATACCATGGGGTACATAAATTTCAGCTTCAATTATGGCATCTTAGACTTTAGGAAGGTAAGTTTTAAGATGATAAAAATCAAGCCCCAAAGCCAACAGTCCATGAGGGTTAATAATGATAATAGTCTTTTGATGAATGATTATTATATTAAGATCAATTCATAAAATTAGTATGATGGTAGATATTCCTTAATGACATAACTCTATGAATATCCACATACAGAAAGACTAAGGTTATTAAAGTTGCTTAAAGACAAATACTGAGTAATTGTTACTCCATTTTAAATGTCTAAGCTCGTCAGCCTTCATCCCAGACAATATCCCTATATTATGCTTTTTCATCCTCTTTTTGGTCCAGTTCTCTTCTCCTGATGTTTCCCTGTTCTCCCCTTGTGAGTCTCTCCCCAACTCTACCTGCCCTCCCTCACTCCCCGGTCTCTTCCCTTGACTGGCAGAAGCTTCTACCTTATTCTCTCTTCTGCCCATTCTCTCTTCTGTCCAGCCAACGAGTGATCATCATTTATGGACAAGACAGAGAACAAATTATAAGGTTTGTTTACATAGATTTGAGACAGGAGATATCTTGTCCAGATTGAAACAAGATAACAGGGCAGAGAATTGTCATTTGAGTAACACAATGATAACATTTACATAGTGCACAAGCACATTATGCCTACAACCTGTTTATAAACACTGAAAAAGAACTTCCTTTGTTTTTATCTATTTACTATCTCCTCATTTGTTTATTAAATGCACTTGTCCTTGATTGTGTGTGCAGGTATGTAATATGTATGTATGTATGTATGTATGTATGTATGTATGAATGAATGTGTATATGTACTTGAACACACATGCCATTTCGGCAGGGACAAGGTGTGGTTGCTTCTGCATTAATCTCTTAGAAGGACTCTGAAGCCAAAGAGGGCCAGCAGAGTATCGACAGCTAGACGTTTGTAAGTGAACAAGCCTGAACCTTTAGGGCATGTGGAGGCAGAGGACAACTCCAGGAGTTCATGCTCTCCTTCCATGTTTATCCTTGAGACTCACTTTGGTCATGAGGCTTGGTGACAAGCATTTTTACTGCATGACCCATGTCACTGCACTAAAAGAACTTTAGATAAATTCAGCATAGCGGCTCCTGGGCTGACGTCTTCTATGTTATTTGTGAGCTTGCTGTAAGATGCCTCTAACTAGGTAACGGCATTTCTAAATTAATTGATGAGTGCTGTTAACATTTGCAACTTTCTAAATGATATAAGCTGCCATTATTACATTTTTAGAAGTCCTAAAAATTACTAGATTTTGGAAGTATCCCTTTTTCATGATATATAATACCATATATTTACTGATAAGATCCACAATTTTTAAATATATAAACTCAAATTAAGTTTTCATTACCAAAGAGTACCACTTTGAAATTTGAACCAAGCAACTCTCTTTGTGTCCTAGGCAGGGACAAGGTGTGGCTGCCTCTGTACTGATCTCTTGGAAGGACTCTGATGTGAATAGAGCCAACTGAGCATCTACAGCTAAATGTTTGTAAGTGAACAATCTCGAGCCCTCAGAGTTAATTCAGACTGCAGTCTACCACACTGTACTCACGGATCTGCCTGAGCATGTACGGGGATGTCTTGCCTTCTCTACTGGTTCTAAAAGGTAGAAAAGAGATTTGTACCCTACATAAATAACCTGACTGTTTATAAAGCATTGGACGTCCTTGTGAATTATGGATCTGTAGCTACCCCAACTCTACATGATACTGCCTGGCCTAGGAAAATTGGCTGTGTTAATGTTTCAATATTTTATGAAGCATTTCTTTATAGCAGCGGAAAGGTGATTCAAGACACATTTGCCAGCCTTCAAATGAATGCCTGCTCATTTCCATCTCAGAGTGTAGTACTTCGTCTAGTCTAACTTCACCTTACTTTTTCTCTCACAAAGATACTGGCTGAATTTCATCAGAACTGCTTTAGATGCAGTCACTCATGTTGTGAAGACCAAAGCTTCTAAGGTCTCCCTGCAGGGCCCCTGGTGGATGGCTTAACTAGATGATGATTCTTTGGGCTGGTAACACACACCCAATCTCCACAGGTAAACAGAGGTGGCATGTGCTGCAGGCAGAGCTGGTATGTCCAGCTTCACAATCTAATCGCCTGAATTTAAAGGTATTGCAACTTTTAAAGACAAAATAAAAGAAACACTATCAACAACAAACAGCAAAACTTCACGCTTATTGAGTCTTCATGTTTTGTTTTAAGACAAGGTCTCAAGTAGACTAGGCTGACCTTGACCTCCCAAACGTTTGCTTGCTTATGCCTCCCAAAGTCTGGGATTAATGCTCTCTCCACACATGGATTGTATGTTAAAATTTGCTTACAGTATAACCTGTTCTGATATAGGTGTTGTTACCTCTTAATAATTCAGTAGGTTTGTCACTAAGAAGGATTAAGTTTCAGCGATTTTTCAGTGAATTCTGTTCATATCAACAAAATCAACTACTACAGGCTTTTTTTTTTATATAAAGATACATCAAGGAAGAGGCAAGGTCAATCTCCAATCTCCAGATTTACTATGTAGTTTCTAATAAATATGAATCTAGTCCCTAATTAACTGTGCTTTATCTTTTTCTTTTGCATTCGCATGCAATCTGTGGAAAAATTGGTAATATTGACTTAACATTAATAGACTCTTTTTCTTCATGAAATGTATCATGTAATGCATATTCTTCCTTTCCTGTTATTTACTTCTGTTTCAAGCATTTTTATTTCTCTCTCTTATCCTGCTAATATTTGCGTGTGCAGTGTAACTATCTGTAGATAGAGCACACAGATATCAACATCTGTTTTGATTCCCATTCTGCCCAGATAGGAGTTCTCGAAATTGAGGCCTAATAAGCATACCGAAGGCTTAATTTTGCATAAGCTTGACTAAAGTCCGTAAGCAGAAACTTGCAAAGCCTTTCCTTTCTGTAGAAATACTTTTGAAAAGATGTGCTCGAGTTCAAAGTTGCTAACAATGGATCATTTAACCTGTAATACCCAAATCGTTAAGAATTCAGGAGCAGAAGGAAGCACTTGGGGAAGCAAGGTCTTCTTGAAAAATTCATTAATATCTCAGCTTATAACCAACTTACCTTATACAGTAAGGGCAGTAAATCAAGTCAGCTCCTTGACTTTGTTCCTATTTTCAATATTTATCTTAAATTACATGTGCATGTGCAGTCTGGGTTTGGATATATGCATATGTGAATACATGTTCATCGACTTCATAAGACATCATCGTGTCCTCGGAAGCTAAAGCTACAGATGGTTGTGAGCCACTTGACGTAAGTTGAATGAACTGAGCTTGTGTCCTCCTCAAAATCCTTAGGTGCTGTTGACCTCTGAGACATTTCCAGCCCTGTCTCTGTATCTGATGCAGCACACGGCAGACAGTTTACTCATGGGTAAGAGACATGCAGAATGGCTGCTTCTATTTTGGAGTTGATATAAAAACTGCTCTTGGGAAAAAATGGGAAATCAGTTGTTGCCTGGCAATGAGTTGATGGTGACTCTTACCACAGTGGTCCACCATTCCTCCTGATGTCCTGAAGGAGTACTGCAGGGCACTTGTGGGTATGTTGACTGGAGGCAAGAGATTTAGGACCTTATGGCAAAACTGAAAGAGCCCTGGATTTGAGGCAAGACAAGTTAGAACCTACCTCACATAGAATTAATTCCCTAAGCAATTTAATCCTGTTGCTTTATTTGAAAACAGGTGGAAGGGTGGGCAGGACGGTGTCTCAGCAATTAGCATTGTGCTATTCCAGGGTGTCAGAGTCCTAACACCATGTCAGGTCCCTGAAAATCTCCTGTACTTCCAACAGTAAAATACTCAGTTTTTTCTTCCAGTCCCCACAGTGACTCACCTCTATGCACAGACAAGTACAGACACATAATTAAAAATGAAATAAATTATGAAATTAAGTATAACGATACCAAGGCCCATCAAAATGGAAGTGATTTCTGGAGTATAACAACAACCTTCTGTCATTGCTCTGACTGCTGCCATTACTACCTAATGTAGATGAGGAAACAATTCGTCCGGCAGCTTCTGTTTTCTCTTTATGAACTGTAGGAACCAACCTCTATATTTCCATGTGAATGGTCATAACCGACACATCATATTAATGTTCTTAACTGCAGAGGCAAAGCCCTGTACTCCTCTCTCTCTTTAATGTCTAGAGAAATGTAAAGTTGCTTACCAACTGGCTCCTTAAAGCTCTTTTCCCTTCTCTTCTCCCTCAGATTCCTTTCTTACTTCTTCCTTACCCATTGTTTTTCTTTCATCTTTTCTAAGCTGTATTTCTTTTCACAAAGAAATATTTAAAGTTTATTGCTTAATGCTAGAAATGTTAATACATAACATGTACGATGTGGATAAAATTGGTTTCCATGCAAATCCACTACATGGTATTTTTTTTCCATTTTTATTAAATTGGGTATTTCTTATTTACATTTCAAATATTATTCCTTTTCCCGGTTTCCTGTCCATCAGACCCCTAACCCCTTCCCCTCCCCTTCCATACTGGTATTCCCCACCCCATCCTCCCCATTACCACCCCCCAAAAATCCCCTACACTGTGGGTCCAACCTTGATAGTACCAAGGACTTCCCCTTCCACTGGTGCCTCAACAAGGCTATTCACTGCTACCTAAGCAGTTGGAGCCCAGGGTCAGTCTATGTATAGTCTTTGGGTAGTGGCTTAGTCCCTGGAAGCTCTGGTTGTTTGGCATTGTTTTCTTATGGGGTTGCAAGCCCATTCAGTTCTTTCAGTCCTTTCTTTGATTCCTTCAACGGGGGTCCCGTTCTCAGTTCAGTGGTTTGCTGCTGGCATTCGCCTATGTATTTGCTGTATTCTGGCTGTGTCTCTCAGGAGAGATCTACATCCAGTTCCTGTCAGCCTGCACTTCTTTGCTTCATCATCTTATCTAGTTTTGGTGGCTGTATATGTATGGGCCACATGTGGGGCAGGCTCTGAATGGGTGTTCCTTCAGTCTCTGTTCTAAACTTTGCCTCCCTATCACCTCCTATCGGTATTTTTGTTCCCCTTTTAAAGAAGGAGTGAAGCATCCACATTTTGGTCATCTTTTCTGAGTTTCATATGATCCATGCATTGTATCTTGGGTAATTCAAGCATTTGGGCTAATATGCACTTATCAATGAGTGCATACCATGTGTGTTTTTCTGTGTTTGGGTTACCATGGTATTTTAACAAGGATAATGCATAGAAATGGTTTATTCTTCTGAAAAAAACTTGATTTTAGAGAATAAAACACAAATGGAAGATTAATTCTCAATCATAAAAATATTTTATAGTAAGACAGGTTGTAGAACCCTTAAATAAAGGTAGGTTCTTTAAAAAAAATCACTTAGGAGGCAACTAAGGGCTGCAGAATTGGGGCTTGAGCGAAGTGGGTGATTCTAGTAATGGAACCATGAGAGTCTAAGAAATGAGCAGAAACTAAATGAAGCTGAGTCCGCTGTTAACTAATATACGGAATCCTACTTTTAAGGTTTGTGGTGGAGAAAGACACAGGAGAAATCCAGTTATTTCTCTGATATGCAAATACACACACATAAAAATGTCTTCCTTAGAAATTCCCCTTCAGGACACCTATAAACTCGTGGTAACTCTTAGACTTCCGTATCTGTTATTGCTAGGATGCCCTCCCGCTTTGTCTTTCCTGTGAAAGACTTGGAGACCTAGGGTAGTATATGAATAATCTGCGAGATCAAATAAGGTTGAGATTCCTGAAACAATGGCGTGTGCCTTTGTCTCCTTTGGTGCCCAGTTTCCACCTCCTAAGAGCAATTCACACGAAAACAGGAATTGTTTTTACTCCATGTAGTGATGAAAAGTAGGACAGGCTGCCCAAACCATTTTAGCCAATTTTCCTTTGTGAAGTGAGATGAGATTTAGAACCAGAACTCGACAAGTTTACAAGGAGTGGCTATAAAACTGTAATAAGTTACAGACAGAGAGTGCAGGGAGAGCTTTCTCTCTCTGCTCTTTCTCTTTATTTCTTTTACTTCGTTATTTTGGGTTTCGAGATAGAGCTGCCAGGCAAATAGAGGAGACACGTTAACTCGTTTCTAGACATCAACTTCATCGCCTTTATTTAGCAGTTTGCCATCACTTTTCATTCCGATTCTGAATTTCGCAGATTCGTGAGAAAATTTTAATAACCACAATTACAAATGAAAGCTTTACATGAAAGGAATGGAATTGGGTAAATACAGAGCCTTACTATTTTCTATGAAACACAGGTTTTTGTAGAAGTAATAATCTCATCTGTCTCTTCTAGCCACACATAGTTATTATTTGTTTTAAATACAAAAAATACAAAGATATCCATAAGATAATGAGAAACAGATATAAACAGATAATTACCAACAGAAATAAAAAAAAATAGGTAGTTAGAAAGTGAATAATCGCTTCTCGGCCTTTTGGCTAAGATCAAGTGTAGAAAGTGAATAATCCCACTCATTCAAGATTATAAGTAATCAAAGGTAAATTTTAGCTGATGAATCTTTGCTTTTTAACCACTAATGCTAATTCTGAAGCTGTTATGTAACTACAAGAAAAAAATACTTGCAAAACTTCCTGAAGGGTTAAAACAGTTTTGAGATATTTTAATCATGTCAAAAGGATAAAAATGATTATTCTTTGTTTATAATTTATTTTAAAGAAATAATTGCAGATTAGGAAGAATATGAACATTTTTAATTAATTGTTTAGGAAATATTGAGAATCTCGTTTGTGTCAGACATTCTATTAGGTCTTTGTATATTTCTTTTATGCACACACACACACACACATATAATATGCCTATATATAGTGTGGGGGATGGGTAGGTGGGCTGGTGGGTGTATGCAAATTCAAACACAGGCATTTCTACTGTGCTTCCAAGTCGGGGAAATGAGAGACAGCCCAATTATCAAACAACTGAAAATGAACCTGCAATAGTAACAAGAACATGGTGCTGTTATGATATACGCCTATCTCTGCAGGACTATTTTAACAGAAGGACCAACATTCAAGCTGATTCTTGGAGGTCAGATTAGATGTTTGATTGTCCATATAACAGTAATGACTAAAGAATATATCAAAAAATTTGGGAGGGGACTGGGATACATGTGAGGAGTCAGATGGTAGGAGGGAAGGTTGGAGATGAGACAGATACAGTGTCCATGTAGGAAGTCATCGATAAAATACAAAACGTACATTGTGCCAAACATGAAAGGTGATATTTAACAGCGCTTCCCCGATGTTCTGTTCTGACTCTTATATTCTTCCTGGATACTTAGATACTTCTGGAATATTCCCTGAGCCTTAGAATGAGTACTATAAATGTTCACTCTAAAGCTGGAGCCAGAACAGTCATTGAGTCTCCCTATTCTGAGTAGCTAAGAATGCCTGCTTGTCTGACCATCCATTACCAAGAGAAGTTTCTCTGATTAAGGCTGACGTCAGTCTTTTTCTGTTAGTATTAGCATAGATATTTAAAAGGGCTTTTGACTCTATGTCAGTTTTGTTATATAACAATAGTGAGTTGCAACCCTGAGCCTATTACATCCTCTCAACTGGGTTGTCAACAAGACTGCAATAGAATACATGGACTCCATCAGTAGAATGAGCCTTAAACTCCTGAACTATTGAACAGTGACTGATTCTGCGAAAAGAGGAATAGCTGTCTTCCTTTGGGCGTCCCTGCTGAGTCTTCCAGGCTCTGATGGATAGTTCAACACCTGTGGTCTCACACACACACACACACACACACACACACACACACACACACACACACACACACACACAACTTTGACTAAACTAACTGGGTCACAAAGCACAGTAAGTGAGGAGGAGATTTTAAAGATGGAGGTAACCAGTAAATGAAGACTAGCAAATGAGGACAGGGGGAAGAATAATAATCAGGATTTGTGATAAACATGTATGGAGATGCCAAAGGAGAAATGTATTTAATAATAAAATGGGGGTAGATTTGAGAGGAAAGATGTGAAAGAAGCTGATGATGTAATGACATGGAATTGAAATAAAAGCTAGCAGGTGAAGGCTGGGGAACTGCCTCATTGGTTGAAAGCACTTGCTGCTCTTGAAGAACTGGACTGGGATCCCAGCACCAACATTTTAGCTTATAACCACTGTCAATCCAGATCTAGACTACGTATTGCCTGCTGTGAGCACCAGGAATGCTTGTGGTACACATAGTTCCATGCAGAAAGAAAACATACTCATACAATTAACCTTTATTTAATAAATGTGTTTTGATAGCCAGAACTATTTGAAACTCAATTCTTAATGACAAATCGAGGACTGGTATATAAGAGAAGCTGAGATAATCATTAGTAAAAATAATGAAGCATTTCACATTAATCCCCAAACAATAGAGAGGAGTATGTAAACTGAGTAAAAATGTGACTTCTCATTGAAAATATCCCTACAGCTGCAGAACAAAGAACACACTGAACAGATGCAGGACTCTAACAGCAATGGACTTTGTGTTTCAAAAACACATAAACAGGGTTTTAAATGTTGTATTATAAAGATAAACTAAATGGTACGAGAGGTATGTTCACCATGATTTAAATATTAGACTATATATACATATATCAAAAATAATGCTCTCTTACTGGTATCTATAATATATATTTCTCCTAAGAATTTAAAACAGAAAGTAAAATTAAACAGGGTAAGAAATAGATCTTATCCTGTAAGTTAAAGAACTTCTGGTGTAAGTCTAGGAGTAGGGTGAAGGTGGAGAATGTTATTTTAAGTGACATGTGGCTATACTCTCTTTTGGCCATACTGTAGATCTGGTAAAAAAAAAAAAGGAAGAAAGAAAGAAGAGTTCAGTAAGAGTGACTATAGAGATTTTTTGAAACCAATAAGAGGTAAATAATACCAATCAGGGAAGAAAGCATTCTGGTTGAGCGCAATGGTTTTGGTGCAAGAGGTGGAGGGGGTATCACATGTTAAGTCATGTAACTGCTTCAGAGGAGATGATTTGAAACATTCATGCTAGCATGTAAATTATGAGTATGCATGGTTTTTGATATTTTATACTTGGTGGATTATTGCATATAATTTTTAGTAAGACATTTAGCATTGGGTGAAGAAGGAGGAGGAAAACCTGAGATGCTGATTTCTTTAAAAACTCCTGTTAACAGTGAAAAGGAACTCTACAGCAGGAGCAAATATATACAGGATTTAAGGGAAATTCCGACACTTTTGCTGAAAAAAATACAATGAAGACCAGAAAGGAATATTCAAAGACAAGAAAGGAATCAATATTTTCATTTAACCAGAAGCTAAATGAAGTCCAGGAGTGCCTGGATGCTCAGTGCAGAGCAATGGCTGTTTTTAACAGCATGCGTGCAGGAGAGGGAAGCCATGTTGCGGACCATGATGAATGTAAAGATCTGAAAACGAAGTCAGTTATAATGCAAAGCATAACTGAGTGGGAAAGAATATGGGAAATATAGCTCAGCCTGTACAGTTCTTGTTCACATGCACGTAGTTCTGTGTTTTTAGAATTCTGGACCCACAGCTGTAATCCTGCTACTTTGAAGTTGGAAGATCAGACATTCAAGGTCATTCTCATCTATATAGCTTGTCTTTGGACAGCAAGAGCTATATGAGATCCTGTCTCAAAGAAAGATAATAATAAAAGGAATTTATGACCACTAAGCCAGCTCTACAGAGGACACTGGAATGAACCCTTAGGTCTGAAGGAAAAGTTAGAAACATCCAAAAAGGAAGAAAGAACATATAAAACATTTCCTGAATCTTGAACCAAAGAAGGAAAATACAGCATTACACAAAGCAACAAACTTTTAGGAATTAATGCATTTCAATGATAATTCTCATTATTGAGCCTCTCCACTCACCTGTAAAGAGACACAGATTAACATAGCGGAGCAGAAAACAAAATCCATCTTTGGTGCTGTCTCTGGGAAACACATCATAATGAACACAAGAAACCGCGTTGGGCTAAAATGATACAGGAAGTCTTCTGAGTAAATGAAAGGCTCAAACGACTAGCTGCCATTGCCATTTTAATATCTGATAATCAGACTTCTGGCAAAAACTAAACAGATACACAATGATGGAGATTGGACACCCACTAAAGATAATTTCCAGCAGTAAGATGTAAAAATACTAAATACGTTTGCATGAAACACAGGATCATGTGATTTCATAAAAGAAACACTATTGGTTTAAAACAGCAGGTTAGTGATAGAGGCTGCCAAATCTCACCTATAAACAAGTCAACTAGAAAAAAAAAGTAAAAAGAGAAACTCTGGGTTGTGTGATGTCATAAATCAATAGGAACTAACAGATACTTACAGAATGTGATATATTTTGAGAAATGGCCTGTGGGCTATATTTGGATATACTCTCACTAAATATAGGAAAATTAGAAAACATTCTGTATTCTGTCTGACAATTATGCCATAAAGTGGGGTATCAACAATAAAAGAATGTATGAAAATTCCTGGAAAGAAATAGTACAATCCTGAGCCAAAAATGAATGTGAGATAAAGTCAAGAAGAAATTAAAAATTCCTAGAACATAGCAGAATTTAGGGACATAATGGAGTCATCCATTTGAGATAGCTCAAATTAATAACTCAATGGTGTCTTAGATGATATTGGAGAATCAGAAATAACCAATGACTAAAAACATTGTATATGATGTGAAATTAATAACATCTATCATGGCTGCCATACGAGAGGTTGAACAAACAGCTGAAAGAGTCAGATGCAAATACTGACACCAAAGCAATGGACAGCAGCTGGGAAGTCCTGGGATTGAATTAGGGAAAAGGTCCAAGAAGCTGTGGAGGAGGGCAACCCCATAAGAAGAGCAGCGGTCTCAACTGACCTGGACCCCTGAGATCTCTCAGACACTGAGCCACCAACCAGTCAGCACCCATGAGCTGATAGGAGGCCCCCAACACATATACAGCAGAGGGCTGCATGGTCTGGCCTCAGGGAGAGAAGATGCACCTAACTCTAGAGAGACTTGAGGCTCCAAGAAGTGGGGAGGTCTGGTATGGTCAGGAAGCAGGGGTGGGAACATCCTCTTGGAGTCAGGGGAGGAGGAACGGGATGAGGAACAGTCAGAGGGCAGACCTGGATGGTGATAACGTCTAGACTTTAAAAAAAAAATTAAATGATAATGATGATGATGATGATGATGATGATGATAATTAGTGTAATAGTGTTGGTTCTTTGAAAAGATTAACAAATCTTCAGATTAACCATTTATATAACTTACAGAAGATAAGAGATTTAAGAAAAAGATTTGATTTATGCCACTTTTAAGATGGAAAATATTTGCTATGTGAATATGAAAGTGTATGATCTAGTAAAACTTGAAGACTATTGTGGTTCTGATCATCGTGTCCTGAGAGAAATCAGAGTTTAAGATTTAAATAAATAACATTAGTGTGTACAATTTATTCTCACAATATATTTACCTGAGATACATTGAATTGAAACACTTTATGTCAGGGGATAAGCGAATAGTTGGATAAATTCTAGAGGAACATGAAAATGGTTTAAATGGATTACCGTCTAAATATAAAATAATGACTTGCCTATTGAATTAGTTTATAATAAGCTGGAAATTTATTTAGAGTAAAAAGGTGTCCATTATTTTCTGAGTTCATCTTATAAAGGACTTTTTGCATGTAATAAATGTTGGATACCAAACAAACAACGAAGAACAAGAGTTAAAGGAAAGTTACCCTATGCACTGGGCTTACTCTTTTTATTTAATCAGCTAGCGTGTGGCTGTAAACTATCAGCACATGGATACCTCTCAACAATGTCTCCCTAAGTTCTGTGATCGTTTGCTTCCCAGGGTTTGCGGTGGATTTTCGTATGTCCCTCTACCTGTGGTAGTCCTTACTTAGGAACAGGCTGGCTGTGATACAGCCTATATTGTCTTTGACCCCTGTAACTTTGACTAATTTGCACGTTAGTACTTTTAGTACTTTTAGCCTATGAAGATCATGCCTCCAGCGAACATCTTAATTCTGTCATCATGCTGACAGACAACTAGCCCAGATCTCATTGGCATTTGTGACTTAGGCATTTTCTATTTTCCTAATTAACAGCTTGAATGCATCTTCTTTTTGTTCATTGTAATTCTTCCTTCTAAGATCAAACTTTCCTAAATAAAAGCTAGGTCTTCAAATTAAACTGTCCGGGCACAGGGACATGTTACACAAATTACTTACGTTTTGCCAGTTCGTGATGAAATGCTAACAAGGAGCAACATAAGCAAAGAACAGTTACTTTTCACGCACAGCTCAGCACAGAGTCCATCAAGGACAGTCCTTGATGTTGTCCTAAATATCAGACATTTAAATTGTGCTGGTTTTTGACTCATTCTACAGAAAGTTAAATTTTTACATTAGGTGTATTGTCTAATGAATGAATGCATAGTCCCAGGAATGGTCTGTACCTATGGAGGTTGTAATGTGGTGACAATGGGCAGGTGGGCATACAGAGGGGACTCCTGGTGCTCTGTGCTCAGCTGGTGTCTCAAAAATTGTCACATCGTGTAAGCAAAGGTCATTGGAAGTTAAAACCTTATTACTGACCCTCATAGTACATACATGATCATTACACACAAGAATTAGGGATTGATTCCAAACCACACACATATAAACTCAGAAATATAGTAAAATTACACACACACACACACACACACACACACACACACACACACACACGTTATGATGTTGTATAGTGTGAGACCTTTTAAACTACATGTTGTTTGATCTGAATCTTTAAGTCTAATAGATTAATAGTTTTATTATTTGGCATATTTCATGAAGTAAAATAGTAGAAAAAGAAAATACAACTCTATATTTTCGAAATATAAGTGTTTCTCCTGTTTAAAAGAAGAGTGTTGCCCAGAGTCAGCATTTGGCAGAGTTGACTGGCACAAGCAGCCTCTGAGAAGCAGGGGATCCTGGGATGAGAGATTTAAAGTTCCGTGCTGGCTTTTTTAACCTTTATGTAACTGTTGCCTTGGTGCCATACCATATTAATTATAGGCTCTAGTTTTTATATTTTCTTTTTGCTAAATTACTGTGTATATGTTACATGCAGAATATTTTCTTACTTCAGTGGACCTTACCATGCTTAACGTTTCTGTAGTTTTTGGATATACTATGAAAAGGTTTTCAATTACAGTTGGAGAACAGGGTCTAATAAATCACATATTTGGGAAATTTTATATGGGAAAAGTCATGCCCCATGCATTTGCCATTTCTAAAATATATCATTCACCCATAAAAATATTTGGGTTATAAAAAGGGGTTGGACATACTATGTGATTATATTCTTGGATTGGCTGAGCCTTAGAAATTGTGGTTTTATTCAGATTGTGACTCTGTCCATGTCACCTGATCCTCAAGGATTTTCCTCCTTTTCTTTCACTCTATTAGCTGTTTGAGGTTGGGAATGAGAACGCCGTTTTCTTCTTTTCCCCTTAAGTAATAATTCACTATGACTGAATTCCTTAGAGTGATGCTGACAAGCATGTCACCAACAAAAGAGTGTTCACTGCTTATTTCTGTTGACCCTGCTCTGCTAGACTTAGAGGCACAGACCAGAGGAACATATTCTGATCTTCTCTACAGAGGAAGTCAAAGTGAATCATGAAAAAAATAGCTACCTCTTGTCACTCTGGTTTGATTCTAAGAATTATACATGACCCTTTTTAATCTTCACTGTGTAAGAAATTCCCCTTGCTCCCAAGCACAATGGGCTATGAAGACAGAAGCAAAACTAAACCAGAAAATCTTTCAGGCTGAAGGGCCAGTCAAAACAAAATCTCTCCGTAATGAGTATTATATACACATTTGAGAAGCATGTCATTTGTTCTCTGTTCCCTTTGTGGTTTCAGTACCAACCACAAAGTAGTTGTTACATAGAAAGCCAAACTCTCAGGTTCTGGCCATCACCTCCTGGACACAGAGGCAGAAGCCAGGGCTGAAGAACCAGAAAGTCACAGAAGAGAAGCACTGGAATTTGGGAAAGCAGAAAATCAGAATTTCAGGGACAAACCAGGAGATCACAGTAACAAAGAAAGGGGAGATGTTCCTGGCCAGGAAATGATACAGTTCTCATGGTTTCTTGAATTGTGTAAGAAGAGCTCCCCTCCCCCAAACATTTGGATCAAAACAGTGAAAGAACGAAGAGACCATTTTAGACTTTCTCAGAGCCACTGCTCAATAAGAGGAAATTAAGATGTGATTATTTTATTTTTAATTTCAAGTAATCTCAAGGGAATAGTCTTAAGTGAAAGCTGTATATTTATATAATAATGGCCCATTACTTTGTAATGGATCAGTAGATTCGGATTTTGTTTCAAAACATTAATAATGTATTTTATTACTATATTTAATATAATTGCATATGAGTGACATGAGATATTTTGTTATTATATGTGGTTTGTTTTTAATACTATATGAAGCACACTTAAATAAATACTCTTAAACAGGTATTTTAGATAAAAATAACTTCAATGAGAAAGAGGTGTAGGGACATAGTGACAATCTTGAGAACAGCACTCATAACTGACATTTGGAATATTGTTTTGAGCACTGTGCTGTATATATGCTTTTATTCTTGCACACAAATCTCATATTCCTGTCAATTTGGAACCATGTTAATTTACATGTAAGAGTAAGAGTATTGTTTTTTCGTTGATGTTGTTGTTGTTGTTTATGCAAGATGGTGTTTCTCTGTGTAGACTTGGATGTCCTGGAACTCACCCTTCGACTGGGCTGGTATTGAACTCATAGAGATCCTCCTGCCTCTGCCTCCCTTGTGCTGGGATTAAAAGGGAGTGACACCACCTCCTGGTAGACTTAATTATTTCTTTTTTAAGAAATGGTTAAATAAAAGTAATCTTTGTGAATGGACAATGATTTCTGAAAAAGCCATGCCTTTAAGCAAAAGCCCTAGCCCTGTACATGTGACAACAGTTAAAGAAAAGGAGACCACAGGTTTGAAAGCTAGTAAGAGAGGGAGAATATAGGGAAGGTGGGAGGATGGAGGAGTAAGGGGGGAGGTATAATAGAAAAGTAATTGTTCATGCCACCACTCTTCAGGAAGCACACAACTCTACAGCAATATCTAGACCCAAACCCACAGGATATGCCTCAAATAGCAAGCTGTCGGGTGAAATGACTGCACATAAGAAATAAAAGACAAATTGCTGGAACTAAGATGTCTTGCACTAGCTGGTCACATGTGCCAGGCAAGTGTATTGAGCAGCACACTTCTTACTATTTTCAGGAAGAAAATGGCAAAGGTCAACAGAGAGCTACAAGATGTTAGCAAAGAGAGCACAGACTACCTCAGACTTGGCTGCTTAGAACTGATAACCACCATCCCGGGGGAGATCATGTCCCCTTTAAGAGCTACCTACCTGGTACTTGGAGGCACTTGCTCTGGTTCCATAAGACCTCCTCTTATGGTTAAGGGTACAGAACTGAAATTCCTTTTGTCCTCTCTTCAGGGCTCTGAGGGTGTCCTGAAGCAATCTGGTTCTCAAGAGTACCCTATAGCTGAACACTCCACACAATGGGATGCAGCAGGTAGATAAATCAATCTGGAATTAAGATGGAAATTCCCTCCCTGGTGGCCTATGTGCTAGGTAGGCTTCGGAAAGAGAGGGGGTACTGGTGGTTTTCTACTGCGGATCCTGAGTGCTATACCACCGTTCTGCCAGACATGATCTTTCAATTGGTACACTAGTGGCACCATTGTTTGAGTGGCAATGAGCCAATTTTCACTGGTTTTTGAGACTTCACCCACAAGAAGAATTATAAATCTCACATTATAAATCTCATTAAGTATGCGTGACTAGAAATATCCCAGTTCCTGGGGATAAACTGTTATTGATATGAAGATAAATGTGTATTTAATCAAACTGTCTTGTAAATATCTATATCTATATCTTTAGATAGCATCATCATCTGAAGTGAGTGATGGTTAATAGAGGGCTACATAATGGGTAAAAGAATAAAGGACTATTGAGTGATCAGCCCTATACAATCAGTATCACCTTCTCCAACACTCCAGAAGCATATAGATAAGAGTTCAGAAACACTGGAAAAGTTGAAAATTGAGAAGAATCTCTCATAAACACTGTGTTCTACGTAGTTCTACATAGGACATGGCTAATGAAATTAGAGACACATAGAAGTTATGGGCTATGTTCAAAATACTCACAGAAGACAAAGCAAGACATGAGCCAAGGAGGCAACTAGTTGGGAGAAAAACTGGTTCAGTAGAATGTGAAGGAGGATAAGAGAAAGTAATGGAAATGAATCTATTCACAATAGAATATATCAAATATACAATTATCAAATTTAATTAAAAGTGACATATCATAAACTACCTATATCAAAAAGCAAACTAATAATTTTATATAGGGTATATAGTATTAAAAATTGGAAAATCTAATATATTAGTTCTTGGTAGAACACACAAGTGGAAAAGTACAATAGCTGTGAAAACCAAACTAAAAGTTTGGTCAGGAAATATGGAGTGATATCCAAATGAGTTATATTAGGCTAAAAACCAGCATAAATCTGTATTGATGTTTCTTAATATATTACTTTCAATTAGCCACAAAGTAACACATCAACAAGCAAATGGATATTTAAGCAGGAAGTAAAAACATTCTTCCTTGTCACACAAGGTCAAGCAATGAATGCAGAAAATTGTCACATTTCGTTTGCAACATTTTACAGTTCATTCAGAAAGTTGTAGCCCTGGGGGTCAGAATACAGTGACAAATGTTTCATAATTAGGAGTGATGTAGGTGTTTCCAATGCTTTACAGAACATGGCAGTAATTATATGCATAGAAATAACATGCGTATAGTTTAGGAGGTTTTGAAATAAACTGCCCTTAGAATTCTTGATTAGCATGCGTTTAAACTGAGTATCTATTCTGATAACAGAATAACAAAACCTGAACTATGCCATTTTACAAAATGCCTGACTCTCACTCCTCAAAAATATCCACACGCAGTACGTTGGTGGTATACCTCTATCTCACATTCAGAAAATCTAAAGCAACCTGATTTTTGCATGTACGAGATTATTTTACTACTATCAAACGCATTCTGGAGTTAGGTGAAATTGAAATTAACACTGGCACTTAGGGTGTCAAATCAATTTAAAGATTTGCACATGTTTAAGAAAAGAAGCTCGATCTGCCAGGTTGACTCCGCTTTTGAAAGCACCCAGTGGGCCCTCCTCCAATTCCCAGCACCCACAGACACTTTTGATTCCAGTTCACTGGGATCTGTTACCCTCTTCTGACTTCTGTGAGCACCAGGCATACAAATGAGCACAGCCACGCATGCAAGCAAAACATTCACACACTAAATTATCCTGAAAGGTAAATCATGGCTTGAGGAATGCAATTTAAGTAGATAAAAGCAAATCATCGTCTAATGATTACGGGGGGAATCTATGCTTATAGAGCAACTATATAGAGCATGCATTCTAAACTATCAGGAGGCAAATAAAAACATATATGTGAGCATATATATTGGGGTAACACTTTATGCACATAAAATTAAGGTTGAAGGGTGATAAACAGTGATAAGAATATTATATGTATGTTTCTTACATACAGGAGAGGAGGAACTGGATAGGTGACAATATTAAAAAAATAATAAAGAGGAATGAAGAATTCCAAGTGTAGGAACTAGGGATCAATTGCTAGACCAACTAAGGTTATTTCACCAAGGCAAACCTTTCAACCCCAACTTTGAGTAGAGTTCCAAGTGCCTGTGTTGAACCTCAGTGACTTGTGATTTAAATTTTAGACTGAAAATGAAAAAAAGTAAAGCTATTTTCTTTGAAAATGATAGTTTCTGTGACACCTTACTTTTTGATTCTTCATCCTGTTGGCTGTGATTGCAATCTTGCTTACTGCTGTATCTGATACCAGACTTCCCTTCGAGTGATACTTACTGTGACCTACCTGTTATATCAATAGTGAATCGAGAAGCTTTGTATGACTCTATGTGAAACAGCTGACCTCTCTTTGGTTTACTTACATAAGGCATGTTTATTTGAAATTGTATAATGTACAAGCTTAATTACTCAAAGTACAAACAGGATTTAACAAAGATACATCATAATGGTACCCACCTCGAAATTGAGTTCATTTTGTTATTCTTTGAAAGAAACACATGAACTGAACATAGTAAGCCCAAATGAACAGGAGTTTTTTGTTTTTTTGTTTTTTTGGGTTTTTTTGAAGTATAATTATCTTTATCTTAGTTTTTAAAAAAAAAACTATGTGAAATTAACAGTAAGATAGGCCTTGAACAGGCAAGATGAACCCTTAAATAAAAATAAATAAATAAAAATAAAAGCAAATAATGTTTGTGTTTTTGATTTGATGGGTCTCAAAGAATCTTAAATTTGCTACTAACAAATTGTAGGTAAAACTAGGTATGGTTATAAATATCTCTGAACAAGCTTCCCTGTCATATAGCTGCACAGTGCTCATGGGTTCCACTTGCATACCACAGAGGTCGTTAGAAGGTGTCCAACCCTCTGAAGCTGGCCTTACAGGTGGGTCAGACACATCTCCTCTGGGTGCTGAGAACTAAACTCAGGTCTTCTGCTAGAGTACAATGGACTCTTAACCAATGAGTTAGCTCTCCAAACTTCCTCCTCCTCCTCCTCCTCGTCCTCCTTCTCCTCCTCCTCCCCCTCTTCCTCCCCCTCTTTCTTCTTCTTCCTTTTCCTCCTCTTCCTCCTCCTCCTTCTTTTCTTCTTTTTTTCGAGGGCCTTTCTTATTTTCTTTTCTTTGTTTTCCATTTCATTTTTTTCTTTTTGTTGAAATGTATTCCTTTGCCTTGCTTGCCTCATCCCCAACACTTGCTTTTTGTTTTTTGATACAAAGTTTCACTGTGTAATCTTGGCTGGCCTTGAAATCCAGAGTATAAAATCACATGACCTTGGAACGCAGGTGCTCATAAATTACACTGATTCAATTGAATTAAAATAATGGTGTAAATTTTGCTATATTTAATACTTTAAATATCACAATTTTGTTGTCTTGGATATTAGCCTTACAATTTGACACATATGTATAAGAGATTTTGGATATATTGCTTAATTTTAACAAAAAAAGTCAGAAATTTCCCATAACATTTCCATTAAAAAAAGGATATGAAATATGTGTGTCAGGACCCACAGAATTTTGATTTTACCTTTCCTTTGCATAAATAATGCATTGATATTTCATTTAATAGTATCTGATTCTACATTTTAATAGCATTTCAGAAAACAAAGGTATATATGAAATTATTTGATAATATATTGATATTTTACCTTATATTGATTCAATTCCAGTTTTAAATATTTTAGAACAATGATAGTTGTGATATTATGCCCTTCTTTTGCATGCAGAATTTTAACATTGTAGAGAAAGGGGAGGGTAAAGATCTTTTTGGGTTATGCACATCTAGGAGGCTGGTTGAAGTAATTTTGGTGAGGAAGTAGAAAAACTAAATAAATTCTTCTCTTTGATGCTGTGTTCTCAGGAAAGATGATTTCCTTTGATCCCTGTGGAGAGAACTGGATGCAGAAGGAAAACAGATCCTCCTGCAGAAGAGTGGCTGCAACTCCAGCCTCTCAGGAGCAGTCGAAGCATGCATTATATTGGCCTTTGAGCACAGACGTCATGTCCACTGCACTTTGCCTCTGGTTTCCCTTCATGTGAAACCACAGGAAACCTGAAACTCAAAATAAAGTCTCTACCCTTTGCTCAGCTACGTGAGTTTAGAAACTCTTGTAGGAGTTAGTTCATTTGTTCACTCTTACTAACTGGAACTATAGAATTAAACACCGAACCCAAAGGAAAACACAAAAATTGGTCTCAAAAAAGCCTGTCTATGAGCATAAAGCAAAACCTTAAGGTTATAGTTTCACTGAATGGGTGAGAGCTAGGAAACTATTTGTATTTCTCTCTGTGTCTCTGTGTCTCTCTGTCTCTTTCTGTCTTCTCTATCCCTTCCTCACTTCCTCTCTCTTTCCCTCTTCCCCTTCCCCTAACCACCCTCCCCCTCCCTCCCACCTTTCTCTCTCTATATATAATATATATATACATACATATATATTAATATTAATTCATATATTTTCATCTCAAAACTTCTGAATCCCTAATGATTTATTGATTCAGCTTTAAGATAGAAGCTTGGTTGGATGCATAACTACTGAAGAATTGTACATAGATACTGAAGAAAAGAGAAATGTATACATTCGAGTCATGAAAAGATAATCTTTAGATACTTAAGCTCACATATAATAGTCACTGATCAAATTGTACAAACTAACAAATCCATGACCCTGACTGATACACAGACACTAGCTCCCTAGATTACTCATACCAGGTCCGGTTGCTTGCCATTCAGATAATTATGTTTAGTTTGTAATTTATTAGCCAATAGCAGACAAGTAACGTTTATTTGAAGTTCTTGGGAGAATTGGTACGAACTTATGACTTCAGCATAAGGAACAATTATTCTGAACTTAGAATTAAAGTAGAATAATAAAATGTGCAATCATATTTCATAATGTTCATGGAATTGGTAGAGTGGTTAAGTCATATATTTTTTTTTCTTGAGAACAATGTTCCATTTTCCCAGCTACGGAGCATATAACCCAGGGCCTCACTCTGGGAGCTTCCTTTTTTCTGTCTCTGACTTAAGCAGCACTGGCCATTTGCTCTCCACATCATGACACTGGACTACTTACTGGCTTCTTACTCCAATCTGTGATTCAGTTTTTCTCAAATTTGTTTCAAAACTGATAAACTTTCCTTTTACCATGTGCCTTGTAAATATCAAATCTCTGTATTTGATTTGTCAGTCAAAACCCTTCACAAATGCACAAACACAGTTTATAGGTAAACAAAATAGGGGATTTTGTTTATTTTCACTGAAGATGTTAAGAACCGGAAAATTGAGGATTCGATTTTTTTTTTTTTTAAGAGAACATGTTATTTCACATTTCTCTCTACTTTTTCATTGTATAACTTCACTCAACCTTTTGTTGGAGAAAACAAATGTACATGAATCAACAGGAAAAACAAAACTCAAGAATCAGAAAAAAAGCTATGAGGTCAACCCACTTAAAATTTTTGAGTAGGGCAGTGAGGGAAATTTTTTTTTGAGTTATACAGCACAGACTATGTATGCTGTTATGTCTTTAAATGAACTTCTTGGCTTCTCCCATTCATACAATATCCCCTAATTTCATCTTGGTCAAAACTCTAACACATACCTTTTTCCCTCAAGACCAATAATTTTATACAATTAAGGGATGTTTTTCTACACTAGAGTTGAAGAACAGAATCTCCATTATGGGATAAAAGAAACCATGTTTCCTCTGTGCTTCTCCACATCCAGCAGTCATGGGGTGGAGTTGGGAGGTGGCTCAGTCTGGAAGGTGTTTGTGCAAGTGAAGGGCTTGAGTTCCGAAGCCAGAGGCTCCTGGAAAATGCCAACTCAGCAATTCATTTGTCCCTTCCATGCTTGTGGGACAGAGGCAAGACAATCTTTGAGGCACATTGAAACCAAACCATAAAGATCCAGATTCAGTGAGAGAACCTGCCTCATAAGCATGTTAGTCATTGAGAGAGATATCCAGCATCAACCTCTGGCCTTCACAAAGATACATACACATGCATGAGTATAGATACTCACATGTTCATAAAGTGTGTGTGTGTGTGTGTGTGTGTGTGTGTGTGTGCTGCAAAAGTAACTTTTATTCCCGACACTCTGAAGCTTACTCTTTGCCCTTACTCTTTCTAAATTCTGAATGACTGGTTCAACTCAGCTGTCTGGCTCAAACTCCTCTCCAAGCTGACTGATTCAATCTGGCTTCTCTCAGCTTCTCACTGCATTGCTCTGCTTAGAAACACTGCTCTGAATTCCATGGACTGAACTGTGCTGATTGCAAAACCTGAACAGAACTGCAGGGACTCAACAGAACTGCAGGAGCTCAGCTGAACTGCACTCACGGGCATGCTCTCTACCTGGATGACATTGTTTGGGATGAAAGGTGTCTGCTAGGATGTGTCTGTATTCTAGCTAGAAGGATTACAGGTGTGTGACCTTCCAACCAGATCACACAGACACAGAAAGTCTTTGGATATGATTCCTTGCCAGTGCAGACATGTTGCTGAATTAAAATTCCTCTATAGTGTATGGTGTGTGTATGTGTGTATGTCTGTGTATGTGTGTATGAGTGTGTGTGTGCATCTCTGTGTGTGTGTGCATCTCTCTCTCTCTCTCTCTGTGTGTGTGTGTGTGTGTGTGTGTGTGTGTATTTTGATGGTGTGTGTAAGAAAATATTTGGAGATGACATATATTATTAGCTTACTGGCTGCAGAAGAACATTGCATAATATACAGTGCTTAGCCCAAACTAGAAACTGTACTGAACATTGATTTTGTAGGGTATTTAAATAAGTTCATAGAGTATCTATTAATTCTTATTATGACAAGCCAGCACTCAGTAATCAGTCAGAGTCCTATGATTTATTTAATCAGCTTCAGCGATTTCCCCTAAACAATTTTTCTACAGTGGGCTGGCCTTTTCCTAGCTGCACTCCCCAACCTACTTCATGTTTACATCTTGCCCTGGTTATTTCTGCTCCATCAGTTCGTCCTCATGGGGCACTTCTCCAGCCACATGCTCATGGTCCATCTTGTCTAATGGAGACCTCCTGCTCCCTGTCTTCTTTCTCCTTCTCTGTCCTATTCTTTCTCATGGTCCCTACCTGTGACCCCCAGCCCAGTAAATGAAACCCTGCCACCTCCATTCTGAACAGTAATTGTTTCTCAGACACTTTTATTTAACCAGTCAAAAAAGCATGAGGAGTAAAGTCTACATGATGTCATTTGGTATATGTGAGAATATAATTTCCTACACTGTAACCAGATCTTGGGGGCCAGTATCTAGCATCATTTAAATACATAGCAGCACCAGACCAAACCCCAAAAGTTGATTTTGTTTAAGTGGGAGGAAATGTCGTATGCTAACCACAGAAGCATAGTACAGAAATTACAGAATAACTGCCCAGGATCGTTAACTTTACTCACAACAAAGTTTTCCACAATGCTAGAGTCCAGACATGAAGGAGATGTATTTATTCTAGGGGAAAACAGCTGTCAATCTAAAATCCCATAGCTCAAACATAAAGCCAAAGTAGGGAGATCTTCAAGGTAAATACGTTTTTCTGTTGTATATGCTGTGGTTCACAGTCTATATCTACTTTAAACAGACAACTAGTTAAACAAAGCATGCTTCTCTTTCCTTCTACAGTGTATAAATGATTGTCAACTTTGTCCTCAGACTACAGCCATGCTTACATGAGTAAAGTCAGGATCTTTCTGGCTGGATTTTGAGGGATTAGTGTGCATATGTGTGTGTATGTATAGTAACTACATAAAATAGTGCGTTTGTTATGACATTTTATATTCATAAATGTGTGTTGATATTTACTACTGCAAAACACTTACTGTTAAATCTTATTCCTGTTCCTCCTTACATGCCTTCTATGTTCATTTCTATTTCTGTACTTCACAAAAAAATGTCTGCAACTGGAGATCATGAGCCAAAATGAAACAATGCAGACAAGGCAGTACCATTATTCCTTGCATTCTCTCATATGGGAACTAAACAATGTCACTGGAAATACTTTAAATTCTTTGAAATAGTAATGATTTGGATTAGCTGTGTGGGCTGTTAACAAGGCGATTGGGCCATCTTTGTAACAAAGTTAGGCTCCATACAGGAATTTTCTTGTTTTGAGCCTCATTTTCTGTTTCTGTCACTTCTTTTAAAATTTCTGATATTATACTTCAATTACCACCTTCCCCCTTCTCTTTTCTCTCTCCAAACTCTCCCATATACCCCGCCGCAGTCTGCTGGGGTTTGTGGTATTCGTCTTCAGTTTTGTTTGTTTGTTTGTTGTTTTCTGAATCAGCTCAATTAACTCAACAGGAAAAACTCACCCCACATTATATAGCTGCTGAGATTTTTTTCCTTTTCTTTTCTTAAATCCAACTTGTAAGAAAAATATCCAGAGTATTAATGGCTCTTAGTCACTTGAATGTTATATTTGATAAAATAACTGACATCTGAATGAAAGAATAAAGCCTGCATTAATCTTGGTTCTTCCTGAGCAGCATTTGAATGTCTTTTAAAGATTGATGTAAAAATATATAGTTTTCCTTTATATTTGAAAATATGCATAATAAATTATTTTGAAGTAGTAGAATCCTTGGGAATAAAAATTGCAAATAAATATGACAGTTCTAAGAACATATCTGAAATCATGTAGATAAATTAGGACAGTAGGATTTTAAATTCTCTAAGGACGAATTTCTACAGAAGAGTACTGATCAAGTTTAAAGATCACCATGCTTTATTAAGTATGGTAAATAAGCATAGACCTAATCTTAAGAACAAAAGGCAAATGGTGAAGATTTGGCTCTCTGGTAGTATGCCTGAATAAGACCTTGAGTTTGACCACTAAAATATGGTGATGATGATGATGAGGATGATGATGATGATGATGATTACAATGACAGAAACAAACAACAAAGTCTCTATAATAAACTAGAAAGGAAAGAGAATTATGAGATCAGTACAAGCAAATTCACACAGAGTTAAAGGTTACAAACAAATGTGCATCAGAAAGAAGAAACTATAAAAACATGAAACTAAAATAAGAAATATTTTAGGTACTACAAAAAAGAAAACATTAAGACTACCAAAATATAAACTCACAAATATTTGAAGTACAGCTATATAAAGATATTAACAAAAATATAAAATCAACATTTATACTTATTTTTCTTCTCAGAATTTCACATGTAAGTATTATATCTAAATAATTTTCAGCCCCTCTCTCCAACTTCTCTCCTGTCCTCTCTCCTCTTTTTCAACTTATGAATTTTACTTCTTTAATTTTTATTGTTATATATTTATATAAAAAATCGTGCAACTTACTCAACTTAATATTGCCTAGGCGCGTATGTGCTTAAAGCTGACAACTTGAGAATGGTGCTATGAAAGAAGAAATTTAAAAAATGGAAACACGTAATTTAACAAGAGAAGGGATAATGAAAAATATACACTGGAAAATAAAAGGTAATAACAATGGATATATTTTTAAAAATCCATAGATATTCATATTATTTTATATATTTGTATATTTGTACCAAAAAGAGGGTGCCTGTGTATATTTAAATAAAGCCATAATGCTTTGCTTTCACCAAAATCCATAGATTATCCAACAAAATCCCCAGTACCAGGTTGTTGGATCTCTATCCAGTCTATTACCCTTATTTACTGTCAGAAATTAAGACTGAAGAAACCATATATTTTGGACCATATATTTTAGAAGTATTAAACTGTTCATAAGCAAAATTGGTCCAAAGTTTTCTTTCTTTCATGGGTTTTTGTATGATTTATGTATCAGGGTGACTGTGGCCTCATAGAATGAGTTTGACAATGTTTCTTCTTTTCTACTTTGTGGAATAGTTTGAGGAGTATTGGTATAAGATTTTCTTTGAAGGTCAGGTAGAATTCTGCACTAAAACCACCTGGCACTAGGGTTTCTTGGTTGGGTGGGGGTTAATGAATGATTCTCTTTTCTTAGGGGTTAGGTAACTGTTTAAACAGTTTGCTTGGTATTGATTTAACTTTGGTAAGTGGCATCTATCTAGAAAATCTTCCATTTCATTTAGATTTTCCAGTTTTGTCAAGTATAGGATTTGAAGTAAAACTTGATAATTTTTGAAATTCTTCAGTTTCTGTCGTTATGCCTCTCATTTCATTTCTGATTTTGTTGAGTTGGATATCGTCTCTGGACAGTTCAGTTAATTTGGCTGAAGATTTGTCTACCCTGTTGATTTTCTCAAAGAATCAGCATTCTTTTTTTATTTGTATTGTTCTCTTTGTTTCTAATTGGTTGATTTCAGCCCTGAGTTTGACTATTTCCTGCAGTCTACTCATATTGGCTATGCTTGTTTCTTTTTGTTTTGAACTTTCAGGTATGCTGTCAAGTTGCTAGTGTGAGATCTCTCCACCTTCTCTATGAAGGCACTTATTTTCCTTTTACCACTGCTTTTATTGTGTACCATAAATTTGGGTATGCTGTGCCTTCATTTTCATTGAGTTCTAGAATGTCTTTAATTCTTTCTTTATATCTTCACTAACAAAATTGTCACTGGGTAGAGAATTGTTCAGTTCCCATGAGCATGTGAACTTTCTCTTGTTTTTGTTATTGTTATTCAGTGGTAATCTGATATAACACAAGGGACTATTTGAATCTTGTATCTGTTGAGTCTTAATTTGTTTTCGTAATTAAGTTTTTTCAATGGTTACTTTATTTATCCCCCCCCATGAGGATGCTCCCCCACCTGCCCACCCACTCCTGTGTCAGCAACCTAACCTATCCTGGGTCATCAGGCCTCCATAGGGCATTCATCTGCTACATATCCAGCTGGAAACATGGGTATCACTTGTGTACTCTTTGGTTGGCCCCTGGGATCATGGGGAGGGGGCGTCTGGTTAGTTGAATATGTTGTTCTTCCTATGAGGTTGCAAACCCCTTCAGCTCATTCAGTCATTGCCCTAATTTTCCCATTGGGGTCTCTGAGCTCAGTCTAATGTTTGGCTGTGTACATCCACATTTGTATTAGTCTATTTCTAGCAGAGCTTCTCAGGGGACGGTTATACTGGGCTCCTGTCAGTAAGCACTTCTTGACATCAGCAATAGTGTCTGGGTTTGATTTCAACAGATGGCATGGATCCCTAGGTGGGGCAGTCTCTGGATGGCCTTTCATTCAGTTTCTGCTCCACTCTTAGTCCCTGCATTTCCTTTTGACAGGAGGAATTCTGGATTAATATTTTTGAGGTGGGTGGGTGGCCCCATCCCTCAACTGGGGGCCATGCCTATCCACTGGATATGGTCTCTACAGGTTCAATCTCCCCTTTGTTGGATATCGTTACAACCACTCTGGAAATCATTCTGGTGGTTCCTCAGAAAATTGAAAATAGTTCTACCTGATGACTCAGTTATACCACTCCTAGGCATATACCCAAAAGATGCTCCAACATATAAAATGGACACATGTTTCACTATGTTCACAGCAGCCTTATTTATAATAGCCATAAGCTGAAAACAACCTAGATGTCCTTCAACAGAAGAGTGGATACAGAAAATGTGGTACATTCACACAAGGAAGTACTGCTCAGCTATTAAAAACAATGATTTCATGAAATTTGCTGGCAAAATGATGGAACTTGAAAATATCATCCCGAGTGAGGTAACCCAGTCACAAAAGAACACATATAATATGTACTCATTGGTACATCCTTAATAGGTAAAAAGAAGCTCAGAATGCCCACGATACAACTCACAGACCATATGAAACTCAAGAAGAAGATCACACCAAAGAATGGATGCTACAGTGCTACTCAGTAAGGGGAAGATGACAATCTCTGGGAAGTAGAGAGAGAGAGAGAGAGATATGCGAGGGAAAGAGGAGGGGGAGGGAAAAGGGGAGAGGTATTTGAGATATGGAAGGAGATGCAGAAGAAATACAGAGAGTCAGGAATTTGTAAGTAGGTGTGTAGCAGTGGGAGAGAGGTTACTGGGGTCACCACTAGAAAGTTTTGAATGCCACAGACACTAGAGCTTTCCAGGAACCAACAGGGAGGAGTTTAGGCAAATTACCCAACAATGGGGAATCTTATTTTGTATCCAATTTCTGGAGGAATCACCACCATCCATGACCTCAAGCTGTACTACAGAGCAATAGCAATAAAAATCACAATGGTATTGGTACAGAAACAAACAGGTTGATCAATAGAAGAGAATTGAAGACCCATAAATAAACTCACACACCTTCAGACACTTTTTTAGACAAAGATATGTAAACAATATAGTGGTAAAAAGAAAGCATTTTCAACAATGGTTCTGTTCTAACCAGTGGTCTACACGTAGAAGAATGCAATTGGTCCACATTCGCCACCCTGCACTAAGCTCAAGTCCAGGTGGATCAAAGGCCTCTACATAAAACAAAAGAGTGTGGGTGTGTGTGTGTGTGTGTGTGTGTGTGTGTGTGTGTGTGTGTGTGTGTGTGAGAGAGAGAGAGAGAGAGACAGAGAGAGAGAGAGAGAGAGAGAGACAGAGAGAGAGAGAGACAGAGATGAAATATAGGCAGCTGTGGGAGTGAGAGGTGGGATGGGTATACCAACCCACCAAAAAAAACTTTCAACTCAAAATTGCTCCAGTATAAAAGCATGGAAAAATATAGACCAGAGACCGAAGGAATGGTCGATCACTGACTGGCCCAACTTTGGATCCATCCCATTGGTGAGCACCAATACCTAACCCGATTACTGATTCTATTTTGTGCTTGCAGACAGCACCATAGTATGTCTGTCTTCTGAAAGCGTCTACCCAATAGATGACTGAGACAGATGCAGGTACCACCAAGCATTGGAAAGAGGTTGGGAACCCCTATGGAAGAGCTAGGAGGAGGTTTAAAGGCCATCAAGGATATGGCAACCCCACAGGAAGATCAATAGTGTCAACTAATCTGAACTCCTGGGAGCTCCCAGAACCTGAGCTACTAACCAAAATACATACATGGACTAGTCCTAGGTCCTGGCACACGTAGCATAGAGGTGCCTAGTCTGCCCACAGTGGGAGAGGATGAGCCTAATGCTGGAGTGACTTGATGCCCCAGGGAGGGAGTAGACCAGGGATGGGGCACCCTCTCAGAGGCAAAGGCTGGGTAGAACCAGTGAAGGAGAAATGGCATTTGGGATGTAAAACAATAAAATAAATAATTAAAAAAGACCATATCCAGAGGTTAGGCACAGCCTCTGGTTAAGGGATGGGTCCATTGCCCCATTTCAAAAATATTAACCCAGAAGTACTTCTGTCTAATGGAAATATAGGGACAAAGTGTGGAGCAGAGACTGAAGGGAAAGCCATTCAGAGACTGCCACGCTTGGGGATTCATCCAAAATGCAGCCATCAAACCTACTCATTATTGCATATGCTAATATGTGCTTGCTGACAGGAGTCTGATATAGCTGTGTCCTGAGAGGCTGTCAGAGCCTTATCTACACAGATGTGGATGTTTGCAGCCAACCATCGGACTGAGCATGGGGACCCCAATGAAGGAGTTAGATGAAGGACTGAAGGAGCTGAAGGGGTTTGAAACCCCATAGGAAGAACAACAATATCAACCAACCAGAACCCCCAGAGCTCCCAGGGACTAAACCACCAATTGAAGAATACACATAGAGAGATCCATGACTCCAGCTGCATATGTAGAAGAGTATGGCTATATCTGGCATCAATGGGAGGGGATGCCCTTGATCCTGTGAAGGCTTAATGCCTCAGCTTAGGGGAATGCTAGGGTGGTAAGGCAGGAGTGGGTGGGTGGGTGGGGGAACACCATCATAGGAGTAGGGGAGAGAGGGCGGGATAGATAGTGGGTTTGCAGAGGGAAAACTGGGAAGAGGGATAATATTTGAGATGTAAATAAATAAATTAACCAATAAAGTTTTAAAAAGTATTAAGCTGGAACTATCTGTTAGAATATTCACTGGGTCTTAATTCTCATAGTACCTGAGGGTGTCAAGCAAGCTTCCAAAGGAAAAGAGCAATTAGTTTTACTTCCAAGCTGTAATGCCTATGAACAGCAATGACCACCATGGAAGATATCCTCAGAGGTATAATAAGGGTATTTATATCCTTGGTATAACTACCAATCACCTAACTGATTTAAGGACCACCCTAGAGGAAGAAATCCATTCTAAGTACTGGAAATATAGTCAAATACCTATGGCTAGTGAGCTCATAAAATCAAGATGAGAGCACACCATTGACACTTTCCTAAGTTACTATAGCATGTACAACAAAATCAGTTGATATGCAAAGCAGGTGGGGCATATGTCAGTAGGCTCTACTCCTAGATAGACAAGCAATTAAAGGGCTGAGGAGAGAACCTCAGATTCCTCTAGGCAGAAGCCTTCACATACATTATCAATATTTACATTAAGGTATAGAAAGGCTTACTTTCCTCCATGTTTGTTTAATTATGGTACTCCATACAGAGTGGTGACAGAGTTGAATAGAAATATTGACTTATAGTGTAAATAATTCAAATGTATTAATCAACTCCTTTACATGAGGTCACATGGACTTGGAATATACACGACACTGTTCTCTAAGTTGTGTTATATTGTTTGGGGGAAGGTAGTCATATTAAGCAGCTGACATGATTAGCTGAGAATAGCTGAAGACAATGTGTTAAATGATTGGCTTGATTCTATTTGACTGCTAATGATAAACTATGATCTTAAAAAAATGAAAAACCTGTTAGATATAGAGGAATTGGAACTTGAAAAATTGGAATATCCTAATCCTGCCTGTGTTGCAAAATAATCTAAAATATCTTATTTTTAAGAGGCCATCAGTATTTTGATGGGACTAAGATTCCTGATATTCTAAAAGAAGGAGATGAAGAGGAGGAGGAGGAAGAGGAAGAAGAAAAGACAGAAAGAAAGGAAGGAAGGAAGGAAGGAAGGAAGGAAAAAAAGAAAAGAAAGAAGGAAAGAAAAAGAAAGAAAATCATATAGCAACAGTGAGTTCCATTTGAACTGTATCAGCAAAGAAATACAGGCAGTCACTTGGATGTGTCAAATTTTTATTTTGGATCTTTAGGTCAGATATAATGCACTTTAATTCAAGAGGTGAAATTTCCTCTAAGAACATCAGAGCCTCCTATGGTGAGAAGGTTGAGGTTCTCTTACACCCTCATTCATACTTTGAAATCTTAACCCTCAGGTGATATATTAGGAGTTGAGGGTTTTAGGAGGTTATTAAGGCTTGAAGACTGTTTTATGAGATCTCAGAGAGTGAGCCAGCCACCTCTATTATGTGGACATTCATAAGCCAGAAAAGCCTTGACTGGACCTAGAGCCAAGTGCAGCTTTGATGTTAAGTCCCTGACATAAATTCTCCTTATGAGAAATAAACTCTACTTATACAGAAGCCACCTTGTTTATGTTCGCATGTGGTGGTATCCCAAATTAACTAAGATATTCCATCTATTTCAAAAAGCCAAACAGCCTCCACCCCAAAATTTTGAGGTCGAGGACTTCTAGGAGTCTTGCCAATAATTCAGGCAACTCTAGATTGAAGATTTTGATGTAAATCCACACAATTTTGGAGGTGTACATCTATGGGAATGTTCTTTGCTAGGTTATAGACTTATTTGGGGATGTAATTCTTATTTTTAACCTATTTTTCTCTTTTGAAATGGAAGTATCTTGTTGTTTTTCTTCCATTGTAGTTTGTAAATATTTGTATTGTTTAACTGTACTTTAGCTTAGAGAGGAATTTTGCCCATAATGGACAGTAACTCGTCTGCCTCTTACCCCTAATGAAGATAACACTACTTGATTTTAGAATTACAGTCAGTGACTGAATTTGTTTCGATTTGAAGATGTATGTGCCTGCAGGTAGTTCTGAACTTAGGGAAAACAAATGTAGACATGAATGAGCTACTATTTATACCTACACAAATGTCATATGTTAAATGTCACAGTTGGTACTAAAACTAGGGTCTTCTTCAGAGGATTTCTGATTTATCATTACGGAAAGATGTGGATGTTTCTACCTCTCCACACTCCATTGATGGAGTATCATTAGAAGACATAAATATTAACTAATCATCAACCAGAAGAAAGCTTTCACTACAAAAGGAATTAAAGGTTGATCACCTTAACATTATAGTTCACAGTATAATATAACCACAAAAAGAATCCAAAAAAAGCAATCGAATACCTTATTCATTTTCTGAAGCCTATCTGGTACTTAGCAATAGAAAATACACGCTATGACTTTACAGAGAAAAGTTATCAAATTTTAGAATGTACTAATGTGAAAACAGGTGCTAGAACACTTCATGTGCAAGTCAGACCAATTCCATTCCAAATGCATTTTTTAGATTTTTGTAGTTTAATTCAAATTTCCAATAGATTTCTTTTATTTCATTAGAAAAATCTGATCTTGGAATTGAGATGTGTGAATAACAGCCCCGATACAAACAAATGATTGAAGAAGAAAATTGGGTTCGTATGGAAGAGAAAGGACTCATGAGGCCTGGCAGATATTGAGAGTTAGTATAGAGATTGCCTATCTGCAGTCAAATGGTATTTGTGGCGGGACTCAAAGGCTGAAGAGACAGAGGGCTCAGGTGTCTTCAGATCACATGGCGACTTAATATTTGACAGAAGTAACACTGATTTTGTGAGAAATGGATAATCTGGTCTGGACAGAAAATACTTTTGGTACCTTTGGCTGCAGGTGTAATAAATTGGCTTCATTTCACACAGTATCCCATCACAAAATGCAAATTAATGAATGGCATGATTTTGAAACAGAAAGGTAAAAGTATAAAACTCAGTGAAATAATCAGCCACAAGTGATGCTGTAAAAGGAATGCTGTATATTATGAGAAAAAGAGAATGGAAGCAATATAATTAAGAGTCAGAATTGAATAGAAATGGGTAAGGATCCAGGATGATTAATGAATATATGAGTATAAAACACTTTAGTTATGTCCATGACTCCTTTTTGTTTAAGTGTATTTCCTATGTCATGTGGTTGCAGCTAAATTGAAGCCAGCATTCATACTCATAAGAGTTATAGAATCTCAGCATACATATGGCGTCCCTATGGTCATTTATGGTGCCACATAAGTGGCTATTCTATAACAAAAAGATTGCAATGATAAAAACATTTCAAAAAATCTTACCGAATGCTATTCAGTTATTGAAAGGAGCAAACCAAACACATATTTTAATAGGAACATCTTTGGAAAGGTTATTATGGATTATAAAAATAGTTTAAGAAAATGTTTACATATTGACAACATGTACAATTGATGCAGCATGAAACTGTGACAATGAGTGTATCCTATGCTAATTTACATACAATATAATGCAAATGAATAAAATGTGCGGATCGAAATGTAGCAGGTTTATCTGGATAATGAACAAGCAAGCAAAGGTAATGAGTGGGGGAGATTTTATCTAGTTCCTTGGATTTTTACACTGAGTAATAATATATTAATATAAAATAATAACATTTCAGTAATAAAATTTAATATCAACTCTATGAAAATGATAACATTTTGACTTTAGATTGGAACCACATAGGTATCCAGCACATTAAATTCGCCACAACAGATGGTAGAATCTATAATTTAAAGTTTTAAAAGGTAGTCAAATTGTTAGAGGCCTTATCAGTAGATATATTATTAAAATTATTTCATGCCTATAATGGTATTTCCTTGCGTTGAACCTAACTGGCACTCTCATCAATTGAAAAGGAACTGAACACACTTCTTGAAATACATTCTCAATGGTCAGTTTTATTTGCCAACTCAGCCAGATCATGTCAACCACTTAGTCAAGCACAAGAATTCCTTCATGAGTATTTTGTTGGCATTGTTGGCATGTAGACTGTCATTGATTACCTGAGCTTCACCTAATTAGTTGGAAAGAAATTCTTCTTGAAGATGGACGTACTAGCCCCTGCATGAGAGTTTTATGCTATTACTCTCCATGCAAATTTTTACTGATTCTTTGAAATAATTTGTGTGTGTCTGTGTGTGTGTGTGTGTGTGTGTGTTTGTGTTGTGTGTGTGTGTTTTGTTTGTGTGGCTGTGACAAAATACTGCTGAACAAAACCAACTTGGCAAGGAACAGGTTTTATGTGGTTTTCAAATTACAGTCTAATTTTAATGTAAGCCAAGGTATGAGCTTAAGGCAGGAACAAGCCGAGAGCTGAGGCAAGAAGAAAGGACCATTGAGAAATATTGTCTACCTGCTTGCTTCCAGGTTCAGTTACTTACATGTAGGAGCCAGGGGTGGTACTTTGTATGATGGATGGGATGACATCACTCCATCAATTAGCATACAGAAATGTCCCATAGGGATGTATGTCAGGGTTTGTTCTGAGTTCATAAAACAAACCAGCACGGTTTGTTTTCAATTTTTTCTGTTTTGCTGAGATTCATGACTGATACCTATGTGTATGTGTGCGTGCGCGCCTGTGTGTATGCGTGTGTGTGTGTGCGCGTGTGCGTGTGCGTGTGCGTGTGTGTGTGTGTGTGTGTGTGTGTGTGTGTTGCACTTGCCAATTAATCTATACTCAAATCAATCAGGCGGCTTTGACCTTCCTTGCTACCTGCCCCAAGGAAAGACACAAGCAGCCTTATATTTTAATATGCCTTAAACAGCTGAATGGTTGGGCTATTCCCAAACCTCCACACGGACAACACCTCCTGTCCTCTCGGCAGCTGGGCGTGGAGGTTGGGGGAGGTAGAACACTTGAAGTTTGACATCCCTTACCTCTGGGGTGTTTGCAAGGCTGTAGGGAAGGACTGAGGAACAGCTCCGGGGATGGGAAAGCTCAAGCTAAGATGTGGGAAAACCAGAGCTGGTCCGGGGGTCCCCAGGCCTCGTTGGGTTCTCAGACCCTTGAACATGCAGACTGGGAGTCACAGAAGAGCTAAGAATGGAGTCAGGGGTCCTTGGGCTAGGGACAGCCTGGGTCCCGGGAAAAGGGAGCTCTGGCTTGTCCCAGCAGGGATTGTTCTTAGCTTAGTGAAGTTGGGCTTCGGTGGAGGCTGGGCTGAGAGTGCAGAGAGGCTACGGAAGAATTAAGTGCAGTCTGTAGTCTAGTGCCTTCTTCATGGTTCTCCATGGCAGGTCTTGATGAACGAGACAGCCCATGGTTCTAAACAGCCTATTGGCTTTCATGGTGGAAAATAATTGCATAATGTACCACACCCACTTCTGACAGGCCTGGGATTAAATACCTTCTGCGGGGAAGGATGTCTAGGAAGGGAAGCTTATCGGCTATGTCCTCCAGGCCTCTAGGCACCTCATTAGCATGGAGAACTGTTTCAGGCCTATGTGACAATAGGAGACTTTTTTATTTTTATAGGTGAGGAGCGTGGCGCTTCTTCCAAGTCAGGAGTCTGGCAGAGAACTGGGAGTCTCCGAGTCTCAACCTGCTCTACCTTACCGAACTTCCTGTCATGGTTTTATGTCCCACAGTCTCTTCTCCAATACTCCTGAGTTATTACTTACCAAAATCGTTATTCCATCTTTGTTGCTCTAGACCCAATTGGGGATGGGGGACAGGGGCGTTCTTCTCTAGCTCTTACACGTGGGCTGTCTCTGTCTCTCTGTCTGCACTTCTCAGACTTGGCCTCTACTCCTTTCCCGGCAACAGTTGCCCGGGAATCCTAAAAGTCTTGTCTCTGTCTTCCTGCCTGGCCATTGGCCACCAGCAACGTTTTTTTACCAATCAAAACCAATTGGGGGCAGGAACCCGAAGAGTGGACATGCAGATTCTCCTGCAATTTTAAGGACTCAATTAACATCATATAAGTAGCACACTGTAGTGTGTGTGTGTGTGTGTGTGTGTGTGTGTGTGCGTGCGCGCGCGCGCGTGTGTGTGTGCGTGTGTATAAGTGTATGTGTATTTATTAATTCCTAAGCAGATTTGTACCATTACAGGACTACGTTTTAATTTAGGAAGCTTGCCAGTTTCTCCGTGTGAAGGCACACACGTTTGCATGTGTGTTCACACCTGCGTAGGCTTGTGTACATTATTTTTGTGTGTGAACTGGGATTTACGTTGCTGCCTTTGGATTGCATTTTACTCCTCCATTTAAGGGAAAACGAAGGCACCATCAAATTGATCAATCCCCGACTTCTTTGCAGTGAGAGCTATAATTTATCCAAGTAAGCACTCCTCAAGTAAAATGACATCAGGACCAGCTGAAAATGTGTAAATCTGAGGCAATTGTGGTTGTTTTGTTTCTCTTCGGTGATCAATTCACCATAGAGCACATTACGTTGATCAAAGTGGAGAAATCGGCTGACTGGGTATGCACAGAAGCGCTTGCTTCTTTTAAGACTGTGACTGGGGAGTGGGGATACACTCCTGCCACCACAGCGTTGGAGACGCTGAGTCAGAAAGGATGGATTCACAACCAGATCCTATTTAAAAAATCATGGTTAAATAAACAAATTACACAACAACAAATGCCAGCCTAGTAGAGGATCGGTCCATTTTCTCTCTCTGGAGGCTGTGTTGTCTACACGAACTACCATGCCCTAAGACAAGCATTGTGCATTTGAGAGGTAGCAGAGACGAGGACACTTATGCACATGTTTCAGATCCATATAGTGCAGACTGGGAAATGCTTGTGGGCCAGTTTACCTGATCTCGTATATACATTTTTTTTCTTTCCTTTAGCAAGTGTGACAAAATATATTATCTGTTAACTCTTGAGTCATATGGTCCTCAACTGGCTAATTTAAAACTTGACCACTAAATGGGGGAGCATCCTAGTTTACTCACTGAAATCTAAGACGGTAGTGCCTCTTAGAAGACCGCATTTCAGAAAATTCAATTGCTAACAACTAAGTAAGCATTTTTAATGGTTCCAGTTAATGGGAAGTGTTACTCATGGAGAGTAAAAAATAAATATGGATTAAAAAAGCATTCATCATAATTTTATTTCTCATAACAATGATAGAATATAGTCCAGTTTGTTTAACTATATAAAACATTTTCCATACAATTTCTGATTAATTGGGAAGTCTTTATTTAAGTCCCTAGATATAGACTACAATATTGTTTCACCTTTGACTCTTCTAAACTAGGGAGGATTTAAGAAGAATTACCTGAGCACCTCTGCTACTGAATGGTCATTCATTATCTCAGATATAAACAGCTACATAAAATCCTGTTTGTTTTTGGGAAAGAAGAATAGAGAGTCTGAATGTTCTCTTACTGTGGCTACGACCATACAGAAAATATAAAAGCTGTGATAACATTGTAAACAAATCACTTCTCAGTGACTGCTTCAAATTTACCTTTTACTCTGCAGGATTTATGTACCTTTTGAGTAATTATATTTCTATTATTTACTGTGAATTAACAACTTTCATTTGATTATATTGGGTGATATGTATCTCAACTACGATGTTTGTGTTTTCATTTACTGCATGTGTAATACAAAAACTTACGTAATAGACATTATAGTTAATTAATAAAATACATTCAGTTTCATTAACACTAATCAAAAGATGGTTCTAAATGGTCGCTATGACATAATACTCTGGCAAAATATTGATGATCAGAAATACCTTACGATGCATCAATATTTGAGTTTTCGCGAATTATTTTTGCAATGTTTTGCATTATTTTGAGCTTTGCTTTTATTATTGAATAATTTAACCCCCCAAGGAACATAGAACATATATGCTATATGATTCTATGAAATATTAACATCATGTAATATTTGGTTCCCATGTGCTTAAATTATTTAAATATTACAGATGAGGTGAAAAGTGCCACCTGCGCTTTCCTGCCATCTGCTTCTCATTTCTTAGATAATGAGGTCACTGTTATTTTGAATTTCCTCTTCATCGGCCTCATGAATCACGCGAATCAGAATCGGGTAAGTTATGCAGCGATAACAAATGGGCTGTGTAAGTGGCTTATAACTCAAAGGTTTATTTCTCACATTGCAGATTAATCATGGGTAGGCTGTGCCCTGCTGTATACCACACCAACCCTGAGACTCTGTCTGCCATAGCAGCTGCTATTTAAGGGGAAAAGAGAAAAGGGGGATGTCGGAAGAGACAAGAGTTATTATAATTCCAGCATGAGCATATTGTGATGTATGCACTAGCTTTTCATTAGCTAAAAATAAGTTACAGGGTTATTTCTCACATGAACTGGGAAAAGATATACTTCTCTCTTTTAAGGAAGAGTTTGAGACAAAACTTTACTCAATGTGATAGGAAGGGAGCAGGGGCTGATTTTTAGATAAGTGGCATTTCAAATGACATCAAGTATCTAAACATGGGCTCACACAAATTACATAAAAATTCTAACCTACTAATGTTTTACATGTGTTAAAATCACTAGCCAGCTATACAAGTATTTGCATAATTTGTTCTTTTGCTAATGTATTTTAACTATTTGCATTTTAATTGAAATGTACTAAGACACTGTGTTGATGTGTTAATAGTTCACATTTGACATTCAGAAATAATTTATTTAATTGTTGGTGGCTACTTAAAAAATAATTATAGTTTCATCTTACTAAAAATGTCCTAAAATCTTCTATAGTTGAACTTTCTGTATAAAAGTCGATCGGAGATAAATAAATAGAAATGAAATCACTGCATGAAAATTTGAAGATTAGATGTTGCTATATATTTTTCTAAAGATGACAAAACTGTTTCTCTTTTCTACCAGCACTACATGAATAATTTCCTGGTATTTATTAAACATTATTCGTGACACTCTTGTTTATGCTGAATACTAATATTTTGAGGTTTTGTTGTGAGGGTGAATATTTTCCTTGTATATTAAACATACAAATGTCAAACAGGTTTTGCATTCATGAGAATTGCTTCCTAGAAAAATGGCGAACATTGTCACAGTTTTTATCCATGAAATTATATTATAAATTTTGTGTTTTAGTGTAGAAAGAACATAGCATATGATTCTTATTTGTAATGCAAAGATTGTTTTATTGTACTATATAGTTATTGTAACAAAGTTCTAAAATATATGCGATTAGCTTGAGACTGGGCAAAATATATCTATACTAATATGGAAGGCTAGAAAGCAAAACCAAACAAAATCTCCATATCATACATTTGTAAGACATTGGTAAACTGTTACAATAAATTAGAAGATAAAAGTGTGCCAGAAGAATGAAAATTAGATGTAAATTAAGAGATGAGCATTCATAATGACGGAGAGTTAGGGAACCTTGCAAGCTGTAAATGATGTAATGCAATGAATAAATAAGTTCAGAGAGGAACCAGGAAATTAGACTTTAGAGAGAATATAAAAGAGTCAAAAATGTTCTGGCTTCGATATTAAAACTAATTCTTCTTCTGGGCAGGTGAGAAAGAAATGGGGGTACAGAGAGTAGAAGGATACTGGGAAGAACAGAGAATGAATTCTCATTATTAATAAAGCCATCACCAGAAGTTTGCTTGGACAAGTAGCTGTCTTTAAACTAGGAGATCCACCTAGAAAATGAAAAGAAGCAGAACAAAGCATATTTATTTTCTTTATATAATTTATGTAAATGAGTACACTGTAGCTGTCTTCATGCACACCAGAAGATGGTATGGGATTCCATTACAGATGGTTGCGAGCCACCATGTGGTTGCTGGGAATTGAACTCATGATCTCTGGAAGAGCAGTCAGTGCTTTTAACAGCTGAGCCATCTCTCGTTCTCCAAACAAAACATATGTTAATAGATGAGATGCTACTCTCTAAATAAAGCCAATAAATATTACAAAATCAAATTCAGGGCAAAATTCAGGGATTAAAAAACACTCAATGGGCAAAGCAATTTCTAAGTCTCTCATCCAGGTAGCTGCATCCATGTGTTCACTGAAAAGGCCAAGGATATTTTCAGGACTTACAGGCAGTTGACGAATGCTAAGATAGTCGTATTTCTTTAGAGATATGGCAACTAGTTGGCTGTCCTTGCCCCAGTAGATAGCAAGAATTTGACCCCTTGAATTATTTATCGAAATAGCAATAATAATAAAAATAATGAAGATGATGATGATGATGATGATGATGATGATGATACAGAAGGCTGACAAGAAGACATTTCGATGTTCACAAGATAGGAAAGAGCTGGTATGGAGGGATGGTATTGAATATGAATAAAATACACTATATACATATACATATATATATATATATATATATGAAATGGTCGAGAATTTTAAAAAAATTCAAAGCATCACAAAACAAAACCAAAAAAAAAAAAAAAAAAAAGGAACATATGACACATACCTGCTACAATAAGGAACAAGGAAAGATATCAGTTAGAGATTAGGGAATTTAAGAAGTGAGAGGAATCAGCCTATGTTACATGCATGCATGTCATTGCCAACTAACCAATTAATTAATTAAATAAATGTGTTCCCTAAAACTAAACAAAACAAATACAACAGAAGGAAGTTGGATATAGAGTTAAAGAATCCATCAAATGGTACAACAAGTCTGCCAAGTCATTACAATTCTCCAATACACCCACGATTAGAAACTCTGTCAAAACAATAATGCAGCATCATCCAGTATATCAAGCATGGAGACTATAATATATGATCTCATGATTCTTCGCATTTGGAAAGGACTGCTCTGTATTGACAAAGGAACTAAAAAGACAACTTATGTGCCAACCACATATTCGCCATCCCCAAATTCATGTGTGTGCATAACAAAGGCTGAATAATTATAATGAGCTGTGCAATTGAGAAAGAGAATAAGGGGAACATGTAACTAAACGTTCATTTGCATTTCTGCTATCCTGCTGTGCAAATGTCAAATCCCTGCTTTGTGCAGATGTGCTATGTTCTTGATTAAGTCTTATTTATTTTCTCTGAGAGTGGTTTCCAGTTCATTATTTTCTTTGGCCTTTGCCTGTCTTCACAAACTTCTGAAGAAACAACTTTAATATAGTCTGTTTCAGAAATGTTCACAGCTCATTTTCACCTCTAAAATTTTGGAGTCTTGAACCCGTTTCAAATTTGAAATATTTAAGCCCGTATTCAACCAAAATGACAGTGCTTTTAGCAATCAATCTTCATTTAAAAGCTTTGTAATGTATGTATGAATCTGATTACATCCCACTACCACCACCGTCCTGCAACACACACAAGATCAAGTCCATAATCATTTCAAAATATCTGACGCTCGCACCACTGTTACAGCCTACCCTTTAGATCACAGATGCTTTTTCTGACTAGGAAAATGTTGTAGGTACCACCTTACCTCTTTACTAGGGGTCTGAATAAATTTAAGGTGTTAATAGATCTTACAGTTGGCCAAGATGAAAGAATAAAAGAGAAATAACAGCTAAGCATCAGAAAATAGGCAGACCTTATAAGAGATACAAAAGAATTTTCTGGCTAAAAGTAAAACTAAAACACTGATTTATAGTTTGAGGTAAAAAGGAACAGAGAGCTAGAAACTATTAACTAATACATCATTTTATTGTTCTCTAATTGATTGTGTAATCAAACTCTTTGACTTTGTTTCAGTTTCAAGTATTTTTGATTTTTCTAATAATAACCAGATTTCATTCATTTATCTTTTTTATATTCTTTACTGTGATATTCAAGAGTTTTAGGAAATGTGAAGAGGAAAGGATATGATAGAAAAATGGAAGAATTTTTTTTTAATGGAGAAGAATTTTAACTCTATTATTGTTCTTCTCCTATGTGTTTATCTATCATTTATTTTCATTTATTTACCTATCATATATGTTTATATATGGTATGTTATATATACATATATACTTGTTAGAGAGACATAATTTCAAATATGAAATAATAAACTTAAAAGAGAATTTTATTAAGCAGTCAAATTATTATAATTTAAATTATCGACCATGTATGCTTGAGAACTGAGGGTCATTATCACTAATTGAATTTTTATGGTATGGAAGTTCTTGTGTGTATGTGTGTGGGTGTGGGTGTGCGTGTTTTGTCATTACTGTTATTGTTTTTTGTTTTGTTTTCTATTAACATGCTAGGTTGTGTCTCATAACCTTATCAATGCTTTGCAAATGCTCAGGCACTCTGTTCTCATCTCCTTTGAACACTTTTGAATTCGTGATCCACTGTCTACGGAGTAAGTGGTAGTACCAATCCCCTGTAATGTCCTTTATACGGCTACTGGCTGTTTAACAGACCTATGACAAATGTTTGTATAAAACATCATTCTAATTTGAATATTCAAGAGTGTTCTATTAACACGGATTTCTGTTCCTTAGACTGTGCTTTTATTATTTCATCATTACTCTTTTACCTAAAAGAAAACCTTCCACTGACAGAAACTACCAAGTCCTGCATGTCTATGGAAGGGATGGCATGATATTTCTCCCACCAGAAGAGAAGTGCCAGTAGTGCATGGGCCTCCACAAGTGTGAACAGCCGATAGGTATAAGGCAGATAGATAGATAGATAGATAGATAGATAGATAGATAGATAGATAGATAGATAGACAGATATAGATATAGATATGTATGATGTATGCTCCTTTGGGAAATATTCTCCCTGCCCAGGTTAACAGGGAATGTTCTCCATGCCAAGATTAATGACTACATGATAATTAGAGCCACCATGTGGTTGCTGGGAATTGAACTCAGGACCTCTGGAAGAGCAGTCGGGTGCTCTTAACCGCTGAGCCATCTCTCCAGCCCCTACATGATAATTAGAAAGAGTGTGAGTCCAGGAGGTGAGGGTGTGCCTTGCGTGCCTCAGCAAGGTGGTGAACTCTGAACCTCAGGACAGCCCTGTGGGACTAGACTATGGGGAAAAAAAACTCTGAAAACATTGAGTTCAAGAATATATAATCACCATCAACCAAGGAGCTTACACAGAGGCATCCATGTCTCCAGATACATATGTAGAAGAGATGACCTTGTCTAATATCAATGGGAAGGGACGACCTTGATCCTGTGGAAGTTTGATGCATGAGTAGGGAGATGCTGGAGGGTTTGTGGGGCAGGGGAGGACAGGTGGGTGGGGAGCACACTCATCGAGGCATATGGAAGGGAGGAGAGGGAGGTTGTGGAGTGGGGGCTTGTGGCGAGGTAACTGGGAAATGGGATATCATTTTAGATGTAAACGAATGGAATGATTAATAAAAATTGGAAAAAATAATATATAATCAGCATTTCTCAAGTATGCAAATATAAGTATGCAGCATGAATTGTATGAGGGCTTCACAGACTGGAAAGAACAGGGTCAGCCGCACTAACAAGTTGATAAAGGGAAAGAAATGTTTAAAAAACAAGGCTCATGGTTCAAAAGGACAACAAGGAAGGAGGGAGTGGTGTTCTCAGGACAGGATCCCATTCAGCTAGGTTATTGTCTGTGCTTACAAAAGCAGGAGAACTCAATTCATTTGTTATACTAAAAATGTACTTGCTGTCTTTCCTAAGAATCAGGGGGCTAAGGACATAAAATGCTGATTCATGGGATAATTAAAAGGGAACCTGGGGTAATAATTGAATTGATATGTAAATAAAAAACTAGGCTTTGGTCTGCAAGAAGTGAGTTACCATGATTAGCTGTCTAGAGAGCTGTCTGGAGCAGAAGACAGAGTTTTCAGCTTGCACCCATCATTAACTTCGAGTTGTCTTTTGTGCCACCCCCAAATAACCCTCCTCAGGACTCTCCTCGCCAAGTCCAGGTTGGTCCTTGGCAAGAAACCACTACCCTCTTAGCAGCTTGTGAGCACTTATGTCTTGAGGACTGACACTACATAGCTGTCCTGATCAAAGTATTCCAACAGTGTCCTCAGTGTCTTTAGGATAGATATGACAACAATTGTGATGGTGCAAAAACAGTAGCTATGCCCAAGACACAGTTATTACCATTTTATCTAGAAAATTATGTTTAAACTGCCTACCATATTTTCAAAATGTATCCACACCATGATTTTCATGTTTTAATCATTTCTTCAATCACATATCTTAGTAGTTTTATGTACTAAGTTTGGAATGATGTTGTAACCAGGCTTCAAGCCTATTGAATACCTGCCATATAAAAGATCTTTGCAGGGACTTGAGAAATGACTCAACAGATAAACTGCTTTTGTCCTTGTCAGATGATCTGAGTGTAATCCTCAGATTCAGATAAAGGAGGATACTGGAAAAAAATACCTACAAAGTTGTCCATTAATATCCCCAAGTGAATGTAGCATATCACACACACACACACACACACACACACACACACACACACACACACACACACACACACATGCTGACATGAATATTTTTTGAAAAGTAAGGATTTTTGACTTTTTACAGTCTTATCTTCCAACTTACACTCATTCTTTACTTATATATGCAGACTCTCACAAATCTTCTCCCACACACAATCATTTCCTGCATATCACATTAATGTCAGTGTTTCCTTTTTTTACAGTATCAGACTCACTATTCTCCACACTGGGTTAAGTAATCAATTCTGGTAAAATCTGTGTCCATCATTTGTGACTTCAGCTGAGATTCAGTTTGTATATTTCCATTTATACTACAACCCCTCTCCCCAACTCTATCCATATGTATTGCTCTTTCATTTCTCTGCAGTAAAGTATTTTTGAAACTTCGCTTAAATAAAAAGATCGATCTTTCTCTCTTTGTGTGTGTGTCTCTTCCTCTGTGTCTGTATCTGTCTCTGTCTCTCTCTGTGTCTCTCTGTCTCTCTGTCTCTGTCTTTCTGTCTCTGTCTTTCTGTCTCTGTCTCTCTGTCTCTGTCTCTCTGTCTCTCTCTGTCTCTCTCTCTCTCTGACACACACACACACACACACACACACACTTATCACTTGGCTGTCTACAATATTGTTGCTGGCGTACTGTTATTATTTAAGTGTAACTACTCTTTTACTGGTTTCCAGTACTACTTTTTTTTAATGATGTTGATAAGTTTTAGGTCTGTTTTTTGTTTGTCTGTCTGTTTTCTTTTCTTTTTGTGCAGAATTCTTTTTTTTATTAGACATATTTCTTTACTTACATTTCAAATGTTATTCCCTTTCCCGGTTTCCTGTCCATAAGCCTCCATCCCCTCTCTCTCCCCCATACAGTTATTCCCCCCATCCATCTCCCTTCCTGTCCCCCCCATATACCCCTGCACTGGGGGTCCATCCTTAGCAGGACCAAAGGCTTCCCTTTCCCCTGGTGCCCCAACATGGCTATTCTTTGCTACCTATGCATTTGGAGCCCTGGGTTAGTCCATGTATAGTCTTTCAGTAGTGGTTTAGTCCCTGGAAGCTCTGGTTGGTTGTCATTGTTGTTTTTATGGGGTTGCAAGCTCTTTCAACTCTTTCAATACTGCCTCTAATTCTCCACAAGGGGATCCTATTCTCAGTTCAGTGGTTTGATACTAGCATTGACCTCTGTATTGGACATGCTCTGGATGTGTCTCTCAGGAGAGATCTATATTCGGTCCCTTTCAGCATGCATTTTTTGGCTTCATCAATCTTATCTAGTTTTGATGGCTCTATATATATGGGCCACATGTGGGGCAGACTCTGAATGACTGTTCCCTGATTGTTTTTTGTAATCATGATCCATTAATAATCTTCATTTACTTATTCTTTGATTTAATTGTATTTCATTTTTTATTTGAGTAGAATCTTTTTACTTTGTATAGTTCTTTCTCTTTTTTGTTATTTGTTTGTTTTTGAGTGCATAATATAATACTACCTTTTGTCCCTTCAATTTTCTCCCAGCAATGAGCTGGAGTTCTCACATCTCAGTGATTATTTTTATACAATCTTCTAGAATTTTCCTTATTTTTTTTAATACTTAAACATGTCTCTTATCTTGGGTGAAATGAGAGTGACAAATTTAGTAACTGAATAGTCTTGGGAGATCTAACTTCTGATGTTAGTTACCAACTGCTATGTGTCAACCTCTTTCACAAAACAGCCTATCATTGCTTCTCCCAAAAGGCAACAGCTTCTAATTGTCAAGGACTTTCAAAGTTTGATATATGAAATAATTTATTTTATATTAGAAATTCTCTGTCTTAATTTACTCTGACTCAATCAGCTATGCTTCAATATTCAGTTTTCAATTTAGGTGACTTATACCATTTAAGTGTCTAACTTATTGGTCAGTGGTTATCAAATATTCTGAGCTCATTACATTTATGATTTTATAACTCTTTTGCCTAGTTTCATTTCAGTGGGGTTTCATAAAGACCTAAACAAGAAACAAACTGTGTCTATTTTCTATAGTTATGTCTTGATCAAGACAAGGTGAGACTATCGTATTTCCTGAACACTTTCACATTTACACGTTAAGTTCATTTGTTCTGCTCTTTATAGTGATTTTTGAAAAGAAGCACAAGTGAACTGAAAGTTGAAAAATTCAACAGAATTTGATACCATGGGATTTTAATCATGTGTATTGTTAATGCCTAGGGTGTGAGGTATATTTCTACTTATATTTTCGAAATGTTTGTTGGCATACATTCACATTAAAATAATAATATGACTGATAACAGAAATTGACAAATGCAGGGAATGGCACAATAAGCATGTTTGTCAGCGTGTGATAAGTCAATTTAACAGTTTCCTTTACCACATTCAGGCCCTGTACTTTTATATCTGTATTATTTTAAAATTTAAAACAACAGTGAATAGAGTCCAGTCTTGTTGTTGTATAAGTATAAAAAATAAAAATAAGTATGGTTGTCTTTTATTCCCACTAAGTCTGGAGCCACAGTGCCCCAAGATATCTGATGGATATCTTGCCAGAAGCACACATTCCAATTCAGTGGTGGCCCAGACCAGCCACCCCACACTTTCCTACACTTAAGTCGCTACATGAAAGAACACACAACACAATAACCTTAGATCCAGTTGATAAGACATAATTGCCCACCTAAACTTACAAAGCCCAGTACCAGCCATACCTTAAGAACATTAATAATAACCTGTAAATACACAGAGCAGAATCTTAACGTCACCTGCCATGGCTTCTCACCCTCTCCCTCCTATCTTTTTTTTTTTTTTAATATTTTTACAACAACAGATGGCAAAGTAATGTAATAGGCAAGAATCCACTAGTAATCTTAAGAATTGAGAGAAAGTTTTTATTTTCTAAGAGGAGGCCAGCGCCATGTTTCTAGAGGTATCATGTGATACCTCTAGGGTGGGAATTCAAACAAAGAAAAGGGGAAGCAGTCTGGAATGGCAGGCTGTAGGTCCCCTACTGTGTGAGAAGTAATGGCAGCTCAGAGAGTTAGAGATTAAAAGCTGCTTTTTAAAGAAAGTTGTTTAGAAAATCTTTCAGGATACTCATATTCCTTCTAATGTGGGCTCCATGGGAATTTTGGTTTGAAATCCTAGTTAGACAAGCTACTCCTTAATGACAGGTATTATTAAAAGGTGATTAAGTTTGTTTTTAGAAAGAAGAAAGTAAAGAGATTACCTGAATCGGGTGGGGATTTTCACCCATGGTTCAGAACTTAGATAGGGAAAAATTGGTCACTAACTCCAAGTACAGAGTTGTGACAAATGTCTGTAACACCAGGCAGAGTGAATGCAGACATACATTATAGAAGTTATTAAGGTTAAATAAAATTCTGTGGCTCCGGGTAGAGAGATTGACAGATGGATATATTTTGGGCTAAAGTCCTGGTTTGATAAGTTGCTTATTGGTCTTAGAATTGATAGAAGGTTTTTAAGTTTGTTTTAAGGAGAGTACAAATATTATCCGAATCATGTGGGGATTTTCATCCCTGGTTCGGAACTTAGATAGGGAATAATTAGTCAGTGACTCAAAGTAGAGTATTGTGATATTTACATGTTGTTAAGGTTAAATAAAAATCTGTGGCTCCGGGTAGAGAACTTAACAGATAGATATATTTGGGGCTAAAGTCGTGGTTTGATATGTTGCTTATTGATATTGGAATTGATAGAAGGTATTTGGATTGTTTTATGAATTATCCCGCTAAAGTCCATATGGCTCATTGATGCTGGTTAGTGAGGGTTTGATATTTATCACAGCAGGAAGCTCGGGTTCTCTTAACATGGATTCCATGGGAATTTTGGGTTAATTTCCTGATATCATAGAGTACAAAAGCCTATCAGGCTCATTGTTTAGCTTACTTCCTTTTTTAAAAAACTGTTTAATCTTCATAATGGGTGGAACTTTGAGTTTTATGGTTATATTATTACTCTGGGAAAGAGTGCAAGATACAGTCTTTTCTGGTTACAGACTATGGAACACAGTATTTTGGGAGAAAGATTTTGTCTTTGTGTTTTTAAAAAGTGTGATTAGGCTCTGGAAAACTCACAGAGTCATACTGATCAGATTTGATAGAGGTAGACTGCCTAAAAAAATTGATTCAGAAGAATCAAACAAAAAGATACCCTGATTGTAAACTTTTGTCTTGAGAGCTGTATTTTGCAGAGTGTGACTATTGGATTCCTGGACTCAAGGACTTTCAACTGGGTCCAGTCGGACACATTGACTACAGCATTTGCTTCATTCTTCCTGCCTCCTACCCCCAAGGATATCTCAACACCCATGTATAGCTTGAAGAAGTTATGGAGAAGTCATCGCCCCAATTCTCTGGACTTTTGGTGGTCTGAAAGCAGTTATTCTAAAGTTGTTTTTATGAGGAATTTAAAATTGGTTGTAATTTAACAGGGAGGAATTAGCTAGATTGAGTTGTACAGTCATAATCTTATTTGGTAACTAAGTTAAAATCATATCTTTGCTTTGGTATAGAATTTATTTGTCAAAAAAGTTTAAAAGTACAAGGTTTAGAGACAGTCCTTCTATTGATGTCATTACAAACTTCTGAGTTGATTACACATGTGAGTTAAGGGACAAATAGCAAATTCAAGGTTCTGACTTTGTGAGAGTACTTTCAAGATAATATTAAGATATAAAGACAACAGTCCTGATCGTCTTATACAGATAGATTGTTTTCCAAAACATCAGAAATCCACAAAATTTGAGATTTAAGGTATCTTTTGTTGAGACATATCTGCTCTTAACAGTTTCCCTTTGGCGGATTTAATGAAGAATTTGAACATCTCTACCTCCAGGTAAGGCAATACTTTGTGGCTAGGCAGCCACTGGACAAAACTGCCTGTTTCATCTGCAGACTAATACTGTACAGAAAAAGACAGATTATACAGAATAACTGACTGATAAGTTATTTTAGGGCAGGGTGATCAGCCCTTCAAAAATCTGCATTTCAACAGTCTGTCCGTTGAGTTTGGGCCAGAAGGCTGAAGACTTACGCTCACATGTTGCTAACTGGGGACTGTGCTAGTTGATATTTGTCTCTACAATCTTTCAGTTCTGGAAGAAGTGTTAGGCTTCCTACGTGTATAGATATTTGGTCATTCTCAGATTTTTGATGGGGTTGAAGACTGATTATAGTTTCATAACCTATCAGGCTGTTTAACTCTGAAAATACATATTTTATTGGGTAATTATCAGATAGTATACAAGCTAACCAAGATATAATACAGATTTTAAACCTTTCTTAAGCTGGAATGGAGAACTAAATGTTCTGTTTAACTGATATAGTGATGGACTGGGTGTTGAGTATATCATATATTTTATAAATTGTAGAATGGTAATACTTTTACTCAATTCACATATAAGTGAAAAGGGCCTTTAACTGAACAAAAAGGGGGAAATGTTGTGGTTTGCACTGGAGTTATCTGTATTTTAATTCTGATTCTGCTACCTCAAGGACAGCTACCCAGTCATGTACTCAGGACTCGGGTGACTTCACCAGAACCACCTCCCCACTGAATTTGTAAAATACAGGTGAGGGGCAGGTACAGGATAGAAGGAGGCCTGTCATTGGAGGAGAAGGAAGGATGGATGGGAGAGAAGTTTGAAGGAAGAGGAGGAGACTGGAATGGAAAGGAAGAAGAGACAGGAGGGACAGGGAGAGGAGCTGAGGGACAACAATGGAGGCTGACTTTAAGATTCTGCTCTGTGGGCTGGAGAGATGGCTCAGCCATTAAAGGCTAGGCTCACAACCAAAAATATAAGATTCTGCTCTGTGTGTTTATAGGTTGTTATTAATGTTCTTAAGGGATGGATGTGTATTGGGCTTTGTATGTTTAGGTGGCAATTATATCTTATCAATTGGGACAAAGGTTATCGTGTTGTGTGTTCTTTTATGTGACAATTTGAGTGTAGAAAAGTGTGCGGTGGCTGGACACACTGGACTACCGCCGAGGAGTTGGGATGTGTGTCTGCCAAGATATCTAGCAGACATCTTGGGTCACTGCGGTGCTGAACCTAGTGAGGTAAAAGACAAACATACCTTTATTTTTTTATATTTTTATATTTTTACAACAATGCAGTCTTGTCTTCTCCGACATACTGAAGCTGATGCCATAATGAGACAATTCAAATGCCTAAAAACTGAAATATTCTGAAGTTAATAATTATTCATAAACTTAAAATGCAGTAAATGACATAGCAGCAACAACAAAACCCCTTTAACCTACCATACACGGTTAAAACAAAGTTACGTATATTCCGTTTTATCCTCATTTACAATCAATCCAGCCTATCAGAATGATTCAAATCATGCTTCCTTAATTCAAGACTCAAATTCTGAGCAATCATTTTATTAAAAGATCATTTTAATCTTTGTGGCCTAAGTATGTCATAATACGCTTTTAAGCTACAATGTGTCATAATAATTGCAGAGTATTTTCAGAGCTTTTTAGCATGGGTAATTTTAGGATTATTCTGTATAACTTGGGAGATGGAGGTAGCATTGTGTGTGCATATAATGGAACTTGTGACAGCTTTGCCAATGGAAAATTGTGACTCAAGTCTCAGTAAGTTTTCCATGACACACAGTGTTTGGAACCATTTTTAATTGGTATCATTCCATACTAATCAAGCTTCCTTATCTCATCATTGACTTTTCTTACATACTTTTATATTTGGATGTCAAAATACCTCGTATTGACCGTTCTTCATCTGCAAGTGAAGAAAATCGTGTCCCAGATGTTATTTTCTGTGCTTTGGTAATGATGGCAAAAGTACTGACTTTCCTGAGGCAAGTCTGGATGTGTAACTATTTTTATTAAGGATATCACACAAGTAGATTTATTAGATGTTGTGAGCCACTATTTTTCATATAAAATGTAAATTGTTTAGTTCATATATGCCAGAAAAGGGAACAAGAGGGGGAGGTAAGGTGTTCTAAAACATTCTCTTAATAATGCACGGATGAATTAAGGCCACTGATAGTTTTGGCTATAGATGACTTCATAACCTGACACTCAGCAAGAGTCATGAAGTTTGGAAAGAAACTATAGAGTGTGTGTGCATGCCTATGTGTGTGTGTGTGTGTGTGTGTGTGTGTGTGTGTGTGTGTGTGTGCAGCACAGCTAGAGAAATATGGATACTTTGTTGCAATTGTTTCTAATGAGGCAATTCTCTTGTCTTTTGCAAAGTCATCAAAGGTTATGTTTTCCTTCTTTGTCTCTTGCTTTAAGAATATGAGGTGAAGGTTCAAAGGTGTTGGGGGAAAGCTCTCCATTAATTTTTCACATTTCTGAATGTCTTAGAAGAAGCCTCCTGGAATATTCTGTACGTTCTAAAGAAAATATAAGGAAGCCATAGCCTCAGTTGCTTTCACCTGCTCTGTGAACTTCACCCAGGTATATGAACAAACACCATTCACCCCAAATGAGTCAACATTGATAAAACCCAAACGAACAAACAAAACAACAACAACAAAAACCAATCAATCAAACAACAACAACAATACAAAACAAAGCACCAAAAATCCATATTAACTTAGAAATTCGATCTTAGTGAAAATAACGGATTTAATTCAGGCAACGGAAACACAGGTGATTGGTTACTTACAGGAGCATGGACTCTAAGGGACAGTCTACTGCTGAGACAAAATGAGAAAACATTTCCGGTATAATCATTAGCTATTTCCGTGTCACTGTGGAAGGATGTGGCCTTATGATCCTCAAGCTGTGGAAACAGTTAACTGCTTATAAATCTTAAGGAGGAATGAAGTTTTCTCCCTTCGTAACCTTCAACTGCATATAAATCATAGCAATAATTGTAACCCTATGGAGCCTCTCTCTTAGTAAGTAAATGTCTATAAATCTTAAGTGAGGCATAAAACATCTTCACTTCTTCCCTTCTCCGTGGCAGGAAGTTAGTAGGCCAAGTCTGATACAGAAAGTTGAGAGTTCAAGGGGGAAATGGTCATATTCTGCTCAGAGGCAACCCTGCACATTGTTCTTCAAAGAAAAAGACAGTTTTGATCATAGGCTTAGGAAATTGACCCAGTTTCCCTTTCAGGTATACTCGGGTGCCTACACTAACTGCATGGCAACCTAGTACATACAAAAAAGCATCTGGTTGCTTCTTCACTTTTTAGAGGAATTAGTTTGCAGGTATCCAGGGAAGAAATGTTGATAAAGCGATACTATTTTTGTGCAGGATAAAGCTTTCTGTGTCCCTGTCCCAGGTGTCTCAACTGTCCTATCAGAATTCATTTCAATTTCAATAGAGTAAGTTGTTCATTTGAAAGCCAGGTAAATTCTTAGAACCCTTATATTCTTGCTGGGAGAAGCATTTTCTTCAAATTCAAATGCCAAGTTATTGTCATCAGACAAATCCACCTACATTCTCTTGGCACTCAACACTGAATTTCTTGTAAAACCATGCAATGCAACTTATCTTTGTACGCCGTTTTCCCATGATGGAAACCTTGGAAAATGTCTTCTTTATTTATTCATATTAGTTTTCTGCAGATAGCATACTTACAAGAAAAAGAGAGTTTTAGTAAATAAAAAACATATTCAAAGACAGCACTGTATGGGTTACATTTTTGTTGAGATAAAATGCAAGTTAAGAAAGGAGGGTTATTGTGCCTCACAATTTCAGAGAGTTGTATGCAGTGACAGAGAGATGGAGACGGCATGGCAGGCACAAGGCTGGCGCAGGAAGGGAAGGGATCACATGTTTATCCATACGCAGGAAACGGAAAGAGTAAACAGGAAGTGTCACAAGGCTATAAACTCCCAGGTCCATTCCCTGGCCATACATTCTCAAACAAGCCTCCTAAAGTTCCATAGACTTTCCAAGAGCACCAACACCTGAGATCAAATGTTCAAATACATGTGCCCATGACACACATTTTTTTTAAAAGATTTATTTTATTTATATGAATACACTGTAGCTGTCTTCAGACACACCAGAAGAGGGATGGTTGTGAACCACCATGTGGTTGCTGGGAATCGAACTCAGGACCTCTGGAAAAGCAGGTCGGTGCTCTTAAACACTGAGCCATCTCTCCAGCCCCCATGACACACATTTTTAATTCAAATCTACACCTGTGGCTCAGAAAAATTAGTCATTTCTGGCTCTTCAAGTGTGAAAACTCGGAATTCATTTGCATAATGTATTTGTTTCTTTTCCTTTAAAGCCTCTGGCACTAAACATAGATTTCTATTCAGGTTTTCTGAGCAGAAATATTTGAATGCGACGAACTATAGGCCAACCCCATTCCAGTATGACTCGTGTCAGGGCTCCTGACCTAGCCCGTTTCGAGTGTGCCACAACACATGAACTCTACTCTGCATTAGGTGGTGTGAAGGGTCAGTCACACCAGTGTGAAGTGGTCTTTTTCACATGTGTAATAAAATTCAATGCATTTAAAAACCTGCTAGCAAAGCACATTGTGCTCATTTGCAGACTAGTTCAGATATGAGGTTGGTTCATATCCATGCTTAGTATCAGCATTTAGAATGCAGATAGGTAGAAAAGTCACACTAACTATTGTCTTCCTCTCCTGGGGTTTAGTACATGGAACTGACCTCCAAGCTTGGATACTGATAGATTTAAAAAATAAGAAGAAAAAATAGAACAAAAGAAAGAAAGAGAGAAAGAAAGGAAGGAAGGAAGAAAGGAAGGAAGAAAGAAAGAAAGAAAGAAAGAAAGAAAGAAAGAAAGAAAGAAAGAAAGAAAATGAAAATGGATTGGCATTCAAGGTTGAATATTTTGATGCATGTGATATGTTTTTCTTGATCTAAATTCTAGAGGAGATCATATTTCTTTAAGAATATGCACCGAGTCTGGTAAGGAAAATTAACATCTGGTCATTTAGAAAGAATATATTCTAATGTTCTACAGCATATTCGATTAACAGTTGATATAATATAAAATATAGTTAAATATTTTAAAAGATGGAAAAGCTTATTGCTTGTTCCTTGGCCCATACATACACTGTATACCTGTAGCTAGCAGCAAACCATTGAATTGAGAACGGGGTCCCTGTTGGAGGAATCAGAGAAAGGTTTGAAGGTGTTGAAGGGTACCAACCCCATAAGAACAACAATGCCAACCAACCAGAGCTCCCAGGGATTAAACCATTACCCAAAGAGTACAAATGGACTGACCCCTGGCTCCAGCTGCATATGTAGCAGAGGATGGCCTTGTTGGGCATCAATGGGAGGAGAAGCCCTAGGTCCTGCCAAGGCTGGAACCCCCAGTTCAAGACAACGTCAGGGTGGGGAGGTAGGAAGGCGGGTGGTTGGGGAGGGGGAACACCTTTATAGAAGAATGCGGATGGGATAGGGGGATAACATTTGAAATGTAAATAAAAATTATCCAACTTAAAAAAAAACCCTTAAAAGTAAAAACATAAATAAATAAACAAAAATTAAGAAACTAGAAAAATTATGTTTATTATAACATTTCATAAATACACGTATATAATAAAACTTTCTTTGTTCCTCAAGAAGAAAGAAAAAGGAACACACTGTCATATGCATACGTATGATTATGTTTCAATAATGAAACAATTAAGCATCTTTATTTATTTATACTTTCATGCAGGAATAAATAAGCCATATACTACCATCAATGTGTGTGTGTGTGTATGTAGAATTTTTATGATAATACAATAATGCATAGAATGATTATTAATTTATTGATTAGTGAGAAAATGTTCAATTGAACTTTAAAACTTTTTTCAAATCATCTGAATTTTTGGGGTACATTCTAGAAGTACAAGTTTTCTTGTTGGCTAGAAACAAGGGAAGAGTGTTGCACTGTGTAATAAGAGATGCTCAAGTACAGGGAAATGTGCTTTTCTAGTTTAGAGTGGTATATAACAGGCCCAGTACAACCACTCTAACTTACATTACTACATGAATAACATCAGAATTTTCATAGAAGGGAGTGCGTTTACGTGTGTTTGTATGTGTTGATGTATGTGCATATATAATGTGTAAATAATAAAATATATATACACATATTTGCACATCTTTTCAAATTTTCTGGCCACACACTAGACATTCTATATTTACAGGCATATAATCAATGTCAGAAAATTACTTTTCGTCTGCCTAAATGAGCAATTCATGGTTAGAGTTTAAATCACTGTTATTTGTAACATAATCCACTTTAAGAAACAAATTATTCACAGCTCATTCAGATCACAGGAAAAGATAGAGTGACTTGAAGGAAATTGACACATTGACCAAGCAACATGAAACGGTGTTTGAGGAAGGGTACCCTTTTCTTATAGCAAGACTCTGAGTCCCCTGATGCCACAGTGAAGAACTGTCTAAACATTCAGACACATACTCTGTTATTCCTAAATACATCTGTTTTGTTTCAGGTTTCCCTTGAGACAGAATTTCTTTCTATGGTTCTGAGTGTCGAGGAACTCAGACTAAAGACCAGGCTTGCCTCAAATTTAAAGACTCTCTTCTCTCTGCCTCCTTAGTGCTGGAATTAAAGGTGTATAGTATGATGGCTGGGTTCATTTCATATTTATGGTTTGGAGAATTTGTTATCTTTTGGGCACTAATAAGCTGCTACATAAAATTACCTATTAACAACAAAGAATTTTGTACACGCTCATGTTGTTGTAGTGGCTTGGATCTGCTTGCCCATCTTTGTGGTAGAAGTAGGACTGGACCTGAGTAGAGATCTGATGTGTTACTCTGAATGGCAATGTAAGAGCAGCGGTGAACAGGGATTGAAAAATCACTTCTCTTGGCATCTACTGAGTGACATGCTGGTATTTATATTTATAAACTATTAGCATAATTGTACTAATAAAGATTTAATGAAAAACTATTCTAGTGAGTAGATTGGAGACTGGGGGCTGAGGTTGTGATGACTAAGACCCAGGTGGTGAAAGTGAACTGTAAAAGAAAGGAAGAGAAATGAACAATTTCAAAACTTCCTTTGGAAAGAAATACTATTATGGGGGCAAGCAGAGAACAAAAACAATTTACAATGAGAAAAATGAGTAAGTTTGGGAAGCAGTGCAATTGATGAATTCCAGAAGAAAAGTCATGAAAATGCATCATATGAAAAAGTAAAATGATTCGTTGCTGTTTGTTTATTGTGCATTTATTCAGTTCTTATTACGTACAGAGTACTTTTCTCAATAACTTTAGTCTTGAAATAATTCACAATGATCAATCATGTATTGCCTAACAAGATGTATGCACTTGAAAAAAATTAAAACATGATTAGAAAATTACATTTGTAGTTTGGATTTGATAAGGTAATACAGTGCTAGGTTTCAAATTAAGAAATATAAGCCATAGGGAGTATTAAAAAAGACACTAAGCTCTCAAACAGGAAAGTTATGTTATATTTAAGGCATTTCATTCCCGACTCTCACATCCTCCTCAATCCTTGGAGATATAATACAGATTAGAATAGTCGTTGGAGTCATTTTAATGCTGTGTTCCTTTAGCAAAAGAATAATATTTTCTTTGCCCTAGGCCAACAGTCTATCCAGTCTCTGTTTCTTGCTTACCCAAGAAGTATCAGACTTGAGATCCATCTCATGGAGTAGACCTCAAATCCAATCAGAAAGCCATTGGTTACTCTCAGAACATTGGTAGGCTATGGGGGTTGTAGACCCCCATGGTGGTCAATGATGGTATTTATCCTCTGTATCATATAGAGTACTACCCAGTCCCATTTACGCTATTCAGTGGGCATGAAGGCTCCAGTTATGTAGCAGCCTGACTTTCCCTGGTTTCCCCTCTGCAAACCCCCATCACTACCCCTTTGCCTCTAGGAGGGTGCTCCTCCACCCACTTACCCCCCTCACCTCACTATCATCTCCCTATGCTGGGGCGTCAAATCTCCACAGGACCAAAGGTCTATCCTTAAACTGATGCCAAATAAGGCAATCCTCTGACACACACACACACACACACACACACACACACACCACACACACACACACACACACACACACACACACACACCACACACACACACACACACACACACACACACACACACACACACACACACACACACACACACACACACACACACACACACACACCACACACACACACACACACACACACACACACACACACACACACCACACACACACACACACACACACACACACCACACACACACACACACACACACACACACACACACACACACACACACACACACACCACACACACACACACACACACACACACACACACACACACACACACACACACACACATATATATATATATATATATATATATATATAGGGTTTTTCTTGAGCAATAGGGCTTTACCATCAGTTTGTGGAAAACAACCAATAGCCTTGACAATAGAGTGAGATATTTGGGGTTTCCATGGGGCCCCTTTGGCCAAAGACTCAATTAATGTAACCCATTCCTGGCACTGTATATTTTATTTGGTGGCATAAGGTGTGTAGTTCTGAATTATGTCCTATTATTTAGTAGCTTCATTTGGATTTCTTTCATACATGTACATATTTTAGGAAGCTTTTTTCAGAAGCAGGTCTCCATAAGGGCCTTCAAATGCCCTTAGTATTAGTTTTCCTCACCCATATCCTCTCCGTATGCCTCTCTTCTGTTTTCCTCCCCCTTTGATACTCTCACACCACGCTGCCCCGTCTATAAAAACGTTTTCTATTAATGTTTTCTAGGGAGATCCTCTCCTCACTACCTTACTACATGCCTAACCTCTGTGATTATACTGATTGTAACACAGATATCAAAGACTCCATAGCTAAAGTCAACATATCAAAGAAACATACAATATTTGTTTTGCAGGCCTAAGGTACCTCACTCAGCAGGATTCTTTCAAGTTATATACGTTTACTTGAGATTTTTCATAACTTTGTTTGCTTAGAACAGCATCCCGTTCACTCATCATTAGAAAAGCTTCTTACAGGAGATGAAAAATAACACATAGCCTCATAACTGGGCAACATCCTGAGAGTAAGAGTTCGGTGGATTCACTTCTCAATGGGATGTCTTCCTCAAGCCTCTGCCTTCTTATGCATAAGAGGTGGCTGGAGGTTTGTAAGAGTCTGAGGGAAGGGAGGATTCTGATGAAATAGTGTCGTCAAGACACAACAGGACTGATGCATTTATGAATTCACAGATACTGTGGAATCTCTCTCAGTGTTTGCAAAGTTTCAAGCTAGGAAGTTGCAGGGGTAAATGGCCCTATACCCAATCAAGAGTCTGCACTTTGTACCTACTTGCAAAGGAAAATTAGTTTTCTCCAATAGATTCCCACTGAGTACATTAACTCCATCTGAAGGCAGCCCCTAGGTGTCTAGGAGTAGATGGCCAACACAATACTAACCCAACAGAATTCTTGAAGAGAGAAAGAGAGACAGATGGCTTGGTAGGAGTTGAAGGGATAAGAAGTTTGGGAGGATCTGGGTGGAATCAAAGGGAAGGGAGAACATGATTAGAATGCAATATGGGAAAACACCAGTTTTTTATTGGTTATTTTAATTATTAACATGTCAAATGTTGTCCCCCTTCCTGGTTTACCCTCCGCAAACCCCCATCCAACCACCCACCCCCTTTGCCTCTAGAAGGGAGCTCCTCCACGCGTTTATCCACCTCATCTCACTAGCATCTCCCTATGCTGGGTTGCCAAATCTCCACAGGACCAAGGGCTATACTTACACTGATGCCAAATGAGGCCATCCTCTGCTACATATGCAGCTGTAACCATGGATCCGTCCATGTGTACTCTTTGGTTGGTGGTTTAGTTCCTGGGGGCTCTAGGTGGTCCAGTTAGTTGATGTTGTTCTTCCTATGGGGTTGTGATCCCCTTCAGTTCCTTCACTACTTCCATTAGCTATTCCACTCAGGTCCTGATGGTTGTCTGTGAGTATCTGCATCTGTATTAGTTAGTTGCTGTTAGTTGCTGGCAAGCTTCCCAGGAGACAGTCATACCAGGCTCCTGTCAGCAAGTGCTTCTTGACATCAGCAATAGTGTGTGTGTGTATGTTTGTGTGAGTGTGGGGGGAGGGGGTGTCTGCAGATGGGATAGCTCCCTAGCTAGGGTGGTCTCTGGATGGTCTTTCCTTCAGTCTCTGCTCCTTTTTTTTCTTTTTTCTTTTTTCTTTTTGTCCCTGCACTTCCTTTAAACTGTTGGTGGGATTGCAGACTGGTACAACCACTATGGAAATCAGTCTGGAGGTTCCTCAGAAAATTGGACATTGAACTACCTGAGGACCCAGCTATACCACTCCTGGGCATGTACCCAAAGGTTGCTCCAAAATATAACAAGAACACATGATCTACTATGTTTATAGCAGCCTTATTTATAATAACCAGAAACTGGAAACCACCCAGATGTCCCACAAGACATGAGTGGATACAGAAAATGTAGTACATTTACACAATGAAATATTACTCAGCTATTAAAAACGGTGACTTTATGAAATTCTTAGGCAAATGGATGGAACTAGAAAAATATCATCCTGAATGAGATAACCCTGACACAAAAGAATACACATGGTATGCACTCACAGAGAGGTAGATATTAGCTGGAAACTCAGAATACCCATGATACAACCCATAGACCATATGAAGCTTAAGAAGGAAGACCAAAGTATGCACGCTTCACCTTTAAAAAAATGTAAAATTTAAAACAAAGTCCTTAAAGAATACATCTAGCTTAGATAGAATATTCAGAACTATAGAATATTCAGAACTAGATAAGTAAAATAAAGAAATCCTTAATTGGAACATAAATTAAATAATTCCTATTAGATTTATATTCTAAAGATTAGTGTTAGTAGCAATACTCTTAGGTACTGAGTTCATTTGCCCTTCCATTCAGCAAATGATGTCTATTAATTTTCTAATCAATTACTTAACGTAATCAATTTTATGCAAGCACAAATAACAGTTTAGTTGGATAGTTATATATTTCCGATTGCCTCAAGCCTTACAAATACTCTACACAACAGAAAGGAAAAATAGTTTCCTAATTTCCAAAACTTTTCAAATAATTAAAATGATTATTAAATTGTTTAAATTTTGGCTGAGAATGAAAATTAAATGGGATATTCTCTTTTGGTCTTTGTTTATGACCTTTTTGAAGTCTGAAGATTATACTAAGACTCTTGAATATTGATCAATATTTAAAACATGTCCTGGGTCAATTTGCCGAATGTCAAGCTTTCATGTTTGAAAACAAGTAAAAATAAAACGTCATCTGGTGTATTGAGTTGACACCTGCTTTACAGTGCACAGGCATTTGTTGCAGATTTTTGTCTGTAAATATGGATCATAAAATTATTCTGCTTGCAATTTGTATACCTAATCTTTTTTCTTGCAATTTTTAAGTCCCGGTCAGATTTTTTCCTTGCATCTGCATGAAACCTTAACTTTTGAAAAAAATGACTGATAATGTTTGAGGTTTTACTCTGTTCTCCGCATAGCCTCCCATCCTAATGAACATTTAAATGATTTTAATATTTAAATATCTAACTAACATTGGGTAAGCAAGAGGCGTGGTGCATTTGAAACTGTAACTCTGGAGTGAAACGGTTGTGACCTCGTGTTGATGCCGGACTTCTCTATATCCCGTCCGATAGCAGGCTTTATACCTCCAGGTTTTACTGTTCGCACTGCTGTGTATCAAGGCCTGCACTTCCTGCGGTCAGGCAAGTTCTCTCCCAGGGAGCTGCCATCACCAGCAGATGCGCAGTTCCCTTCTGGCACGCGTGAGTGGGCTTTGCCTGATCCGTTTGGAATTAAGTTTCTTTATGCAGCTTGATAGTTTACTTTTCAGTGAGTAACATGACAATTTTGTTTTTGATTGTAGGAGACACTGAAGCCATGCAAAATGAGAATATAATTCTGATAGGTATTAGTTAAAACATGAAGCGATCGGGTAATTTTAATAATGTTGAACCAGTTTTCTGCCTTGTTTGGGTAGGATGTGCATTACCTAAATGATTTAAATATACTTCCTATCCTGCTGATTCGTTTTGGAGTGTTAAACTAGTGCTCAAGGATTTCCCCCACGGTAAATAAACGCTGACCTGATTGAGTGCAGAGACTCCTGCGTATCTTTAAATGGCCATAGTTTCGTCCTGGGGCAGTGGCCGGGCTCCTGGTGTCTGATTAAAAGGCACCGACCCATGTGTGCTTTCATCAGCTCGTTTTGATTTTTCTCTTTTGGTCTTGTCTCTGGCTGTGCACTTACACCTCCCTTCTGCTTGTGTGTTTGCTGGTGTTTATTGTCATAGTTTTCGGCTCAGTGTGGCCGCACAACCCAACTGTGGGACATACTTCTTCGTGCAATCATAAACCAAATGTACATCATGTTCATGTGGTTTCTATAAAGTTTGGTTTGATAGGAAAAAAAAAAGCTATAACCCAAGATCTCAGGACCGACCGAGTAGGGTGTGGGATGCTAATAAAGCACGTTATAGGCTGCTGCAAGCTGAGGTTTATTCTTCAAATCTATGCAGAATGGGAGAGCTTCTGTTTGGAGGGGGTACTATCTAACTACACATTTTTTTTTCCTGTGAGAATGGGATGCGATACTTACTGGATATTCAAATCCACCTTTGGTGTTATTTCTGGACTACTATTTTATTCAGGTGCTCTCTAAAGAAAGTGTTCTCATTGAGGTAGCTTCTCCATTACTTATGTTTTTAGTGTTCATTCACTATGTTTTGTGGTTAGCCTCAACGGTCAACATTGAAAGGTCTAAACAATTCAAATTGTGTATTATTTTATTACTCAATTATTTTAATATATCACCACAGGGTCCGTTATAAAAACCAGACTACACAACGGGAAAACATATCTATTCAGAAATATTTTTTATCTTGAAAGTTTACGTGAGAAATGTTTAAGTGAGTGAGTGAAATGCACAGCAGGTTTGGAAGTATACGATGTCACGCTAAGTTGCAGTTAAAAAAGGAAGAAGTAAGAGTTCGAAGGTGTTACATGGAAATAAGAAATGAATAAGACCAAAATCAATTGCATGAAGTTCTAAAACAATAAAAGTACTCTATTTAAAATGCAATATAGGTCAAGCCTGTACCATGTTTCATGCAGTTTTTAATTTGGAGGCCAATTTTTTTAAAGCAGATTTCAATGGACTGGATATTAATGAAAGTCAGTTTTTAATGACTCTGTTCTTCTTGTGGTATCCTCTTATGACATTACACATTGATTTTATACTGAACGCACTCCAGTCTAATGTCAGTTGTGAATGAGGCCATTGCTATATCCCAATTCTTCACAAAAGTAAAGGGAAACAAGTACCTACCACTTAGTTATCAGAAAAAAAAATTAAATTTCTTTCCATCAAAATGCGTATGTTTTACTAAGAAAGGATAAGTTTTCTGTCTGTTTTGTGTAACAGATACATCTGTCTTATGTATGTAACTATCATTTTTCTCTCCTTGTTTACATTGAGGACGGAACTACAAATATTTCTGTATATTTGGGTAACATACTATATAACCAGACTTAAAAGTTTCCTCCAGGTTTATATACTTTATATCCCAATCTTTTTCTTGACAGCTCTATTTTTCCACTTTTTTACTAATTTTCTTTTCCAAAGGTTTGAGCTGTCTTCATCTCAGTCCAGAAAAACATGTAATAAAGAATACCAAAAGGTAAGTCCAACTTTTAAAGATTTATTTTCTTTTTTGGTATGTGTATGTAGGGATGTGTGTACGTATGAGTGAAGGTACCCGCAGAAGCAAATGTTCCTTATAATCCTGCACCCAGAGTTACAGGAGGTTGTGACCTGGCCTGTGTGATGGTCTAGAACTGAACTGGAATCCCATGAAAGTGATCGACATCTTAACTGCTGTGTCATCTCCCCAGCCCAGTGAACTTCAGTTTTCAGCAAGATGTATCGTCCTAAAGAAAACTTATGTTAAGTAGGTACTGATATAGAATTATAAGGAAATGATTACTTTTGGTATCTTTGCTGAGCCCAGTAGATGATTAAAATTTGTAATAAAAATAAATTGAAAACAAAAGGATAGCCTAAAACAGAAGGTTATACCATTTAATTTTTTACCATAAACAATCACTAGGCATTGTAAGCAATGTAAATGCTGCCTCATTTATCCACACATAGATTATACTCGGCATTCACATGTATCTTGTTTTATTTAAGGTTTTATATTTATTCATTTGTGTGTGTGAGTGTGCGTGTGTGTGCATGTGTGAGCACATGTGTGTGTACGTGCGTGCGTGTGTGCATGCATGCCTGTGTGTGTGTGTGTGTGTGTGTGTGTGTGTGTGTGTGTGTGTTTGTTACAAATGAAAGCCAGAAGAGAGTATCAGATCCCTGAGGTTAAGAGCGTCAGACGGTTGTTAAGCCACAAGAGCTGCGTGTGCTGGGCACCAGACCAAAAGCCTCTGGAAGAAGAGCCGGTCGTCTTTAGTACTGAGCAGTTTCTTCAGTCCCCAGTTTATCTCAGTTTATGTTTGTAGAACATTTATGAGACACATTTGGAAAACTGTTGGTTATTAATATTATTGATATACAAAGAAATCTATAATACCTGTATATTTTTATAGATGTAAAAGGTTTTGGTTTTTCTCATCAACTATACATGCACACACGAACAAGAACAGATTGGTATGTCACCCATGGATTAAACAGAGACAAACTTGTGAAAACATTGATTTTTATATTTATATTATCAAACTCCTGAGATATATTATCCTAAATTTTATAATGCTAAAATTATGCCATCTGCATTTCCAGCTAAAAGTAAATTATAATACGATGTTGATTTCTAAGTCTTTGAACAACTGTGTTTTATAACACGCTAAATACAATTATGATAATACCTTATCATAATAATAATGATAACACTACAGAAGTTGCAGCGTTAAAATGTCCGCATCCAAGATTAGCTATGAACTGCCATCTTGAACACTGTTCTTTGACTTGTGTGTTACTTTTTATTTATATCCAGTCTTCTTCTTATTGGGTAGTAAATATTATAAACATGCACATAAAATTGTCTTCAGCTGTGAAGTTGCATCAGCTGCAATGTGAAACTACAAGAAATTTCATCTTCAGCTAAAGGAACGCCGTGTCTTTTCTCCCTGTACTGCCACAAATGATTTCACCAAGGATGAGTCACGGTCCCAAGAAGAACCCAATATTGAACTTTGTAAAGTGGAAGCGAGCACCTCCCTGACAGGCACTTCATCATGCTTCCACATTAAGGTATTAATTTCAATTCCAATCTCCCTGTAAAACAAAAAGGAAGACTTTTTGATTATGAAATAATGACTTCACCGAAGTGACATAAATTATAGTTGAAGACATTACAGTTACACCCTAATGGCTACATCCCACCCTTCCACAGAGTCTGGATGGCCCAGAAGAACACTGACTTCTATGATCCTGGTGTTATTACCATACAAGTCTCACTGCCATGTCAAATGCTGTCATAGGAAATTATTCTACACAATCAACAGTATTTGCAAGTAATCAATAGGCCACATTGCTCTATTTCAAGCTGATGATGCTGACGTGTTCGAAAACAAGCTAGAGATTTACAGAAAAGAATCAAAATGATACAGTGTAACGTTTTTATAGACCTCTGTTATTCTTTATCTACTTGCTAATTATATTCCTTAAAACCCAACTAGACTTTGTTCAGAAATACTTCTGTACAACTATGAATATTATTTTTTATAAATGATTCACTAAGATCTATTTTAACTCCTAGAAATATAACTCTAAACACAGCAGCCATGGGCTTTTAACGGTGCTGGTGGTTTTATCTTATTTTATTTTTCTTGGATATTTTATGTATTCACATTTCAAATGCTATCCCCTTCCCCCCTCCCCCATATCCCCTCCCCATGCTCTTTTGAGGCTGGTGATTTTGAGGTGTGCGTACATTTCACAAGTACCCAGTACTTCTATTTGTTGTCAGCCAAACTGGACACAGAAGACATGAATTTGCCTCTAGGGTAAATTCTACAGAAGTCGGGGCTTGAGAGAAGACTCGAGGACTTGAATTACCTGAAAACCAGAAGCTAAGTTATATATATATATATATATATATATATATATATATATATATATATATATATATATATGTGTGTGTGTGTGTGTGTGTGTATAGTATATATATATAATATATATGTAATATATATATATAATATATATGTATATATTTTATATTATTTGTATACTTCTGAATTACAAAACTATTGTGATTTCTACTATAATATGTTTGCTCATAGTTTTAAAGATAGTATTTCTATTAATGGTATTTGTTTTTTTCAAACTTTTCATAAAAAGTGGTAATGACTACTGTCAGGGCATAAATGTATAATTAAAGAAATATATTCACAATTTCATTGTAGATTATAGATTGTATAAATTTAAATTTTGATAAAGATTTCAAAACGTTTCTTTTTGATAGAAATTTCAAAACATTTCTTTATAATATTCAAAATAATTTTTCAATTTTCATGTTTCTGTTCTTATGTTGTTTCAAAACCAGTTGTATATAAGTTAAATCTATCGATGGAATTCTAAATACTTCTGTTTGTCTTCATCTGTATTCTATATTAATATTTTTATTTAAAAATATCTGTATATTAAAGTTTGATTATGTTTTCCTCTTCCCTAACTCACCCAGATCGGCTACATCTCCCTGTTTACCCAACTTGTTCTCTATCTCACTCTGAACAAAAAACAAAACAAAATTAAACCAAACAAAAAATGAACACAAAAAACAAAAAATGAAAAAAAAAATAGAAAGAAAGCATGCCTTCTATTTTGTGTTGTTCAACTACTCTAAGCACAGGCACTGCCCTGAAATGTAGGTGCTATTCCCAGTGATGCTCCACTGGAGAAAAGTGAGCTTTCCCTTCCCAGAGGGTATCAGTTGCAAACAGCATCTCAGCACTGGAACTCTGACTTCACTTTCTCTTCTCAGTAGTGAGATTTTTGTCGTTGTTGAACCTTTTTAGATCATATACACGCTGTCACAAATCTGCGAGCTCATATATGTATTGGTTCTGCTGTGTGGAAGACAGTCTTTAATGTAGCAGAACCTGGCTGTCCCATACGCTTCACTGGAGTTGTTGGAGTCCCACTGTTCTTTGATGCCTCACTTACACACGTGGCAGATTCAGGTTTATCGCAGGCTCTTATTGTGTGGCCTGGGATGTGTGGTGATGACTTATCTGAGAGCCCTGTGTCCCTGCTAATTGAGGAATTCTGAGTTTTGATAGAATTACTTATCATCCTCCCTCAGGCTCCAGAGTGTTTTGTCGAGCCTTTCCATAGCATATTCTTAATTTTTAGGGATATGTTTATCTATTTTTTCTATCATCCTTGCGTATCCTCCTGAATGTGGGCATCAAATGCTTTGATTTTCCTCAGCTATCCTAGATGCTCTTTGTCTTCTACTTCTTTAATAGAAGGAATGAAGAGAGAGAGAGAGAGAGAGAGAGAGAGAGAGAGAGAGAGAGAGAGAGAGAGAGAGAATGAATTAGATAAGTCTTTGCACAGGCTGTGGGGTTGAGAAATTCAATCTCATTTGATAGAAAACTTAAGGAAAATTGACCAAGGACACTGTTTTTGAAAAAAAAAAAAAGCCTTGTTTGGCCTCAGTGGGAAAGGAAGCACTTAGATCCTGTAAAGACCTGATTTACTGAATACCCAGGGAGTCATCCACCCTCTCAGTGGAGAAGAGGAAAGAGAGGGACAAGAGATTCTGGAGGGATGGTCAAGAGAAGTAGAATGTAATGTGAATTTTAAAAAATTATATATAGACTCCCTTTTACTGGGAACTCTTTTCTTACCTTATTGGGTTTTTGTTGTTGTTGTTTGTTTGTTTGTTTTATTGTGTTTCTACTGACAGTGTTTGCTGAGTTAGGCGTGTGAAGGCTTTCAGAGACAATTCCTCGATGAACTCCATAGTCTTATTTTCTTCTCACCCTGAACACCACTGAGTGGAAAACCCTGTCACTCATGTTCATTTATTCACCCATCTTCCTAAAAAGACAATTTTGAATGACATTGGCTTCCTTAGGTAATTTTTAATACAATCAAGATTGGATATTTTTGGGGGCGGGTGGAGGTCAGTTACCACTAAAAGGAATCCTGTGCTCCTGTAATAGTGTTGGAACTCTCCTAAACCCTGATTCTTAGCAATGGTTCCTTAGACACCTAGCAAATGTGTAGTAGGTTGGATTGAGTCCCCTCTCTCCATGTCGAAGTTTCATAATCAAATGGCTGTGAAATTACATAGTATTCTACATCAAATGACTCGTTTAATTTTAGGAAAGAGAGTAAGTAAAATACAGATGCAGAGACGGGGGCGAGATGCAGGAGACAGGATATAAGTATAATTTCAAGCATTAGAGGGTTAGAGATGTCAAAACAGGACTGTTCAGAACATCATCCTGCAAGAGGCAGGAAAGGACAATGAAATATTCTCCCAGATGGCTCTGCACCTGAAAAAGTTTCAGTAGTCACCTTGTCTTGGGGACACTGGACTTCGTGACCAGGAAAAACATTTCTTGTAGCAATTTGTTATGGATTCCAGAAGCAAGTAAATACAAAGCTGGGAAAAATAAAGTTTAGAAACTTCTGTCAGAGATCCCTACAGTTCTGCCTCTGCACTCCATGCGCTTCTGTTCTTTGCCTATCTGTCCTCTGTCAGGCAGGATGCGTCCCAACAGCTCCTTTGCCCTTCTTCCGCCTGCCTGGCCTTCCTTCTGACCACCTGGGCACATCTATTTTTTTTATTAGTGTAAGAGTGAATCTTTTTTCCCACATCTAATTATGAATGTTAGTAAATTTAAAAAGAAAAATTGTTCAGAAAAAGTAATCAATCTGTTATATGTGAAATTAACTGTCTAAGAATCATTTAGACAAATAGTTAAAATATCGGAAAAACTAACTAATGGTAGTTTTTTTGGCTTAAAGGATGCGTATAATTACATAAAGCAAGGAAAAGGCTGGAGCTGGGGACATGGATCTTGTTGGTCGTACAGAGGACTCTGGCTTCATCTTCCCATTCATCCCAGGGAGGCCAATAGGCCTGCGTGTGGTCCACTTCCATTAATGAAAGCAAAACATTCATACATGGAATGTAAAAAAATGAATCTTTAAATTAATCTAAATAGAAGGAAATTTGACTTAGGGTAAAAAGATTTATAAAATGATCTAAATGGTACTAAATGAACATTGATGAGTGAATTATATTGATTGGTATGTATGAGATATTTCTAAAAATAATGAAAGATATTTAGTGACCTGAAATGTGTTCTCTCTTGAAAGATTTTTAAAGTTAACCCTATGTACTCTTTGCATCTTTAGTATGCAAAGTAATATTCCTATTTGCATAGTACTAAATAAGAACTTCCTTCAGTTTGAAGGTCAAAATTTTTTTTCAAAAACAATTTACCAATATAAGCTATAAAGCTCCATTTGACTTAATTAAATTGCTGAATAACTGGAATTTTATTAATAGTTTATGGAGTTACTCTGAGGCTACAGTTAAATATTAATTTATAACTAATACATAGTGGAGACATGACAGCCGTTGACTTGTTTCCCCAATGTATGTACTTACAATATCCTTACAGAATGAGATAAAGAACATTGTCATCAACTCCAAATGTTTTTCATGGCCCAGGGTTTCGTCTCTTTCCTCTGCCTGCTTACACCCTCGTCTCCAGAAAGCGTGTAATACAAATTAGGTTGGTAAATTGCTCTGTGCCCTTCGCCTCGTTGAGAGCTGACTCTGAGAGCAAGTGACAGGTACAACTGTCTCAGACTCAGCTGAGTTCATCTCACAAGTCCTCCTAGACATCATGTCCTAAGGCAGGCTGACTCCAGGACTCTGTGACAGCAAGAAGTAGAAACATCGAAAGCTAAAGGTTATCACTGCATCGCACTCTTGAGGGTAGCAAGAAAGTAAATCATTTCCCACAGACGTTACTGTTGTTTACCACGAGGTATAGGAATGCCTTGTTGGGAATTAGAGCTGGGAAGATTATCTTTGTACAAGAAATCCTCCAGACTGTCTGAAAAATCTCTCAATTTGGAATATTTCACATGACCATCTCAGGGGAGCTTCCTCAGCCATGTCTGCTAGATGTTGTAGGCACCTGATGTGACAGTACTTTCCTGTCTGTTTCTTGCCATTTTTCATTTACATGGGAGCCTTCCTTATAGGGAAACCCTGCTCTGACCAGAACTCTAACTCAGGGTCCCCTGCTGGTTAACTTATATGGCCTGCCCCATCTGAGTTCTGCTAAATGATTATTATGGTCTAAGTATAAAATTTGTCTGACTGGTAGGACTGGGAAGGTTACTGACCTACTGGAAGGAGGAGCCATGCTGGAGAAGTACATCCCTAGGGGTAGGCTTTGAGGTTTTATACTCTGACCCTACTAGGTAGTTTCCCTGACATGGATATTTTTCATAGATAATGAGCAGGATACAAGTGAGGACTGTGGGACATCACTAATGTATTAGACCTTCAGGTCCTCTGCATAAGTGTTTAAATCCTACAGTCAAGAGATACAAGTTTTATGTTTGGTAGATTCTGGAATGTATGTGCTCTGGGCAGAGCTGAGGACAGGAAAAGTGAGTTGGTAGACATTTTTCTTAATAGTCTTTCAGAAACCATCCTCATTTATACATATGCTTGATACCTGTTTCTGATTGTCTCTAGAACAATGTGTGATAGCAACACTGCAGTGTTATTGTCTTCTTGGACTTCCAGAAAACAGCTTGGAGATGGACAGAGGTTTTAATATTTTCTCCAGAAATCTACCAAAAGGTTTTATCTATGGTTCTTCTCTTTTTCTAAAATTCATAGGTTTATTGCCTATTTATATTTTCTAAAATAAAACTTTTCAAGCTCTATCTTGGTTTGTAGAATTTTACAGTTTGTTAATGTACAATTTTAAAATATTTTATGTAGGAAAATATTTCTTTTTTGCAAATTTTTACCAATTTTTCTATCATACATTTTTAGGAACAGTAATTTTTGTTCACAAAGTACCATATCACATTATCATTGCAAAATTAATATACCTTCTTTACTTAACTTGATTACATACATTTAAATGAATAGTATGATATTGGTAAATATTTACATTAAGCAGAATGAATTTCTGAAAGCTTTATTCTATTGACTGAATTAAAATAATTAAATCATCTCAAGATAGAGGTTTTGCAGCTTCCAGGTATGATAAGGGCACGGTTTTCTATTAATCAATTCAAAGTTCTAGTACCTAGTTTTCATTTCTGAACAAAAAAAATTGGAAGAACTAATTAAGTGATTAAATTTGTAAAAGTGTGATTTGATTGAAAGCAAAAATTTCCAGAATACCCACATAAACCATAAAACAGATTTTGATATAAAATTTATGCCTGAATATATTATTTGGAAAATAATTCTGAAGTTTTGAGGTCAACACAAAATATCTTTGTGACAGTTCTCACATTCAATTACATCACTGTGGTTTTCATTGCAGATAATAAACATTGACAAATGTTTTAAATGAGTAATATAATCAACTCCAAACTGTATAAATAGAAATGTATCTACATTTTAAGAAAAATGCAGATTCTTTCACAATCTGTTTTGTAGCTGTTAGTAGAATGTTACAGTTTTTTAATATACTGATTATTTCTGAAAGCAATTATTTAATCAAATAAAATGAAGTTCATAGCAATTAATAAATACATATTTGTACAGCTATAACACATTACTAATAATTAAACTATTGTTAAGATAAAATTTTTAACAGTTTTAATAAGGTGTTATCAGTTACATGCCATGAAATTTACTCTAATTTTCAATAATTTCAGCAAATGTATAAATTTTACAATGGTTTTCTTATGGTATGACTTAATTTATTTTTACATTTGTATATATTTTTCTCATGTGACATATTGTCTACTGTACCTGACTTATTCAGCTAATATTAGGGTTTCTAGGTTCATCCATTTAGAATGTGCATAAGTACTTCATTTGTTATTATTTCCCTTTCTGTTCATTATTAGGAATTTCAAGTATTGGTTTCCCCACGCATTTTTTTTTACAAAAGTAACTATTTAAATTGGCATGATTGCAAGTGACTATATGCATCATGTCTCTCTCCCTTGACCACATCTCCAGATGTGTAAGTGTCTGGATGAAGTAGAGCGTTACGTCCATCTGATGTCCCCTCACCACCATCCACCCACCTCCCCCACCCACGACCAGCTGGAAACTTGATGTTGAACAAGGCAAAGGGTATTATCTTTGTTCTCTTTCAGTTTCCACTGTTTGGTAAAGAATTGTGTTCACGGTGTATATGTTATGCATGTTCCTCTCCCTAATGTAAATCAAGAGCAAAAGATCTTCTACATATATTTCCCACTATTTCCCCGGTGTTACACATGAGACACATGCTTCTTTTCAGAGACATAAAATGAAACTTTCCCATACAAACTGTGACACAGGACGGGAACACCCAGTTTGCTATCTGAAGAAGTTACCATACTTGCTTTACATAACTGCTAGTGTTAGCAATCATATTTTTAATGTTTGACAATTACATTCTTGTATACTATGAAGGAATTTTACTCCATCATTATGCTTACTCTAGCAAGAAATCACACACTTCTAGGTCTGTGTTATTAGGCTGGAATGACATACCTTTAATTCTTCTGGTTGGCATGCCTATATTCCCTTGGTACACAACATTAATCCAAGACTATTGAGGTATGATTAGTTGCCTTTGTGACTTCTAGTTGAGGGGCAGAAAAGTGATGAATCAGAGAAAGATTTAACAGAATAAGTCAGAGATAAGATATGCCCACATCTCGTGAGAACAGCTCAGGAAAGTGAAGCTATTCAAGAGCCTTGCAGGGAGAGTCAGTTGAGAGTCAGTGCAGTGAGTGCTGTGGAGTTGAGTTTATTCATTGGTTAGGTCATGCAGTTCAGTCAGGTCAGCAGAGGCAGCTGAAGACAGAGAATGAGAAGGAGCCAGAAGGTTAGAACAAATCTCCTGAGTGAGTCTGAGGCCAAGAAGAGCAATTCAGTGAGAAGCTGAGAGAAGCCAGATTGGCTCAGCTAGCTTGGAGAGGAGTTTAAGCTAGAACAACTCAGTGGAACCATCCAGTCAGAGATGAGAAAGAAATAGAAAGGATGAGCTTATTCAGCGGTAAGCCCCCAAGGAGACAATTACATTAGGTGAGTAAAAGCTACATTTACAATATGCAATGAAATTTTAGCATTTATACCCATATTACTCTACTGCAGCCTCTTCCGTATCCTCTTCAAAAAGCACAAACAGCCCCTTTTAATTTCTTGTGTGTATGTAATGTGCATATGTATACATGTATACACACATACATAATGTGTGTATATGTGTGTAATATATATACACATATCTATGTATGTATGTATGTATATAGTGCGTTCGCGTAGTAGAGAACCATTCACTGAAATATCAGATATCTATAAGTAGCCACAACCATGAGGAAGAATTTTTTTCTCCCACCAAGCTCAACACCATGTTCTTGAGGCTGGACTGAAGCAGCCCAACCCCCGTGGTCAAGATGGTGATGCAAGTAGAAGAACGTTAGTGCGTGGTGAAGACAGAACACAGAGAGGAGTACCTTCTATCGCTGGTTCCCAGGGTTCCTTCATCCCTAGACTTCAAGCTTCAAAAACAAACCCATGATTACCTTGGAAAACAAAATATCAACAGTATGAGTGAGGGTTGTTCAATCTGAAAATGTTAAGTGGGTTATGTATGGAAAATATCTTCTTTCTCTGTCTCTGTTTCTCTGTCTCTGTCTCTCTATGTCTCTGACTCTCTGACTCTCTGTCTCTGTCTCTGTCTCTCTCTTTCTCTCTCTCTCATACAAACACACACACACACACACACACACACACACACACACACACACACACTTGTGTTTAGACAGGGTCTTATATACTCCAGGCTGGACTCAAACCTGCTATGTGTCTAGGGATTATTTTAAACTCCTTATCCACTTCCTGAATGCTGGGATTACAGGTATGCAGCACAACACCTAACTCAAGGAGGCGTTTTTAAAGAGACTTTTTGCATGCTTCAAAGTTGCCTTTGCGACTCAGGAAATATTTTGATTCTATTGAATGAATCTTGCCACAGATGTGAGCAGCTTGCTTGGTGTCCCATATTTTTTTCTTTCCTTTCTGTACTCTCCACATGAAGTTTTTACTGTTGGTTATCTGACTTTGAAGAAGGAATAGTGAAGCTACTCTTACACATGAAGGGGGTTCAGGCACGAGGAACCAAACCGTCTCCTAGAATATGAGGAAAGGCCATGAACACTACAAGAGTCACTTGAGGAAGTTACTAAGACACTCCTCAGGTCTCTAACTACATTGCAAGTCATTTTGAAGCAAAATGGTTTATAGACAAAATCTTCTACTTACATGCCTTTGAATCTTGTACCAAATTGGATTTCTATGTTTGGGCTTCTTCCTATTGTATAAGAGTATGTGTAACAAATTCAAACTGGCAGATACTTCAATGACAAATTCTGAACATGATCTGAAGATTGTAATACATTAATTGTGGACTATGAAAAATTCTTGGGAAAAAATAATACAGAATAAGGAGTAGAGAATAAAAACAGCCTTCTTTATCCATGTTGGAATGTGTTTTGGCTTAATATTTTATATATTATGTGAGAGTAACAATAGCAAAGAGGTTTCTAAGATAGCAAAGACAGACAGAATTTTACAGTACATTTTTTGACCCTCTGGGTTTTTTATTGTTTCTGTCTTTTCTGTGAAGTTTCCTGAGCCATATTAATGGTCATGATTGTTATGGGTTGTATGTTTAAGACTACACTTCACAAACTCTTATTTTCAATACTTACATTATTAATACATCTCTGTGTTGACCACTATGTATTGTAAAAGGATGATTCTCTGACAAATTATGAAAGGAGCCTAGGTGTATGGATTATAGTTATAAGCATAAATATTTAGAAGAATATTTGACAACATGATAAACGTAGTCATGGGCCTTTGAAAGAAATTATAGCACAAGCCATGAAATTTCTTCCTGTGGAATAGGCCTCAGATCCAGTCAGAACATTGTGATTATACTATATCTGTAACTCTTTATTAAATTGAATCATATTTTTACATTCCAGATTTTATCCCCCTCCTGGTCTACCCCCAGACTGTTCCACATTCCATACATCCTCTCCACCCCATCTCCCAACCCATCTCCAGGAGGATGTCCCCATTGCCAAATCCTCTGCCCCACCAGACCTTCCTACTCCCTGGGGTCTCTAGTTACTTGAGGGTTAGGTGCATATACTCTGACTAAATCCAGACCCAGTAGTCCTCTAGCATATATGTGTTGGGGGCCTCATATCAGCTGGTGTGGCTCAGTGTCTGAGAGATCTCAGGGGTCCAGGTTGAGACTGCTGGTCCTCCTACAGGGTCGCCCTACTCCTCAACTTCTCCCAGCTTTTCCCTAATTCAACCACAGGGTTCAGCAACTTCTGTCCATTGGATGGGTGTAAATATCTTCATCTAACTCTTTCAGTTGCTTATTAGTTCTTTTGTAGGGCAGCCATGATAACAAGGCGAATGAGTTCCGAGATCTGCCTGTCTTTGTAAACACAGGCAATAAGCTAGCCGGATAGAATTTTGCTCTGAGATCACCATTCCTACCAAGCCTGGACCTAAACTCTCCATGTCCAAGGCTGACCCTGAACTCAGGAATCTGTGTGCCTTTAAAAGCACAGCAATAAACTCAGCTGGATAGGATCTTGCCCAAGACCATCACTCCCCAAATAACTTTATCTTCTCCAATATCATTCTGGCCCATAGTGCCACTTTCTCTGCTTTTCAGGTTTATGAAGCTCCTCATATAATTCACATTGCATGCCTATACTTTGCATAGTTGAGAAGTCCTGTTTATATATTTTTGAAGTCCTGTTTTTAGAGTTCTTTCCCACAACTTTAAAGGCTATCCAGAAGGTCACAGCTTTTATCATTTTGCTAAGGACATTAGACACACCTTCACCTCCTGGACTCAGGCTACTTCTAATTATCGTGGAGTCATTAACCTTGGCAGGGAGAACATTCCCTGATAACACTGGCAGGGAGAACATCTCTTGAAGGAGGAACATAAAGTAAATTATGTGCATTATTGTACAAACAAGCCTCATGCCTAGCAACTGTCAGCACTCGTGGAGGCCCACACCCTGCTAAGCTCTCCTCCTGGGGCAGCTACTCTGGCACACCGTTCCTTCCACTTGGCCATGCTGGACTTAGCATGCATACACATATGTAGCATCTGTGCAGCTTGGTCTTAATGTGGATTCCCTAACAATTGGAGTGGACCGTAGGGTCTCTATTGCCTGCCTTTGGATCCCTTTTCCCTAGCTGGGCTGCCTATCTGGCCTCAGTTGGAGAGGATGTAGTTAATCCTGCTGAGAATTGATGTACCTTGGTGGACCTCTCCAGTGGGGGCAGGGAAATGTGAAGGTGGGACTGGAAAAGAGGAGAAGGTGGCTGCTATCATGATGTAAAGTGAATGTATACATAAATTAATTAAAAAAGTAGTGTATTGACAAAGCTACTATTTTCCCCTCTGTTTTGAGATACTATCATACTCATATTTCAAGACTATTCATGTTGATTTATAAAGCCAATGATGTGTGTGTGTGTGTGTGTGTGCATGTGCGCGTACATGCATGCATGGGTGAAATCATTTAGTACTAGTAAACCAAGCACTCTTACTAAATCTTATTTCACTCTAATTTTCCAGGAAGAAAATGGCCATTGCCTTTGTACTGTGCTAGCCAATGGAAATTAAAGTGAGTTTATTATATATAGAAACCTTTCACTGTATAAGGTAGCTTTACGTTAGCAATAACTTGAGACCATGCAAATTCTCTCTTACAAGTAGCAAAGTGATGCTAATGAGTATCATGGTGAGAATCCTCTACTGCTCTCTATGTGGCTTCTGAGCAAACATTAATCCAGCGGCTGTGGGAATGTTGCTTCCTAAATACAAAAGCTTTCCTCTCTTTAATTTTAGTCATTTGTTATTATATATTTAGAACAAAGAAACATTATATGCAACCCCGCTGCCATGCTCAGGGACAACCGCAGTCAAATGCTGAACAAAGAAGTAAAATTAAAGACAAAAAAAATCAAACGTCTCAAATGTCCTCTGAAACTATTCTGATGGCTGCAGCAGCAGAGATTGGAGTGGAAGGAAATGTATTATATAACTTGGACATAATGAGAGAAGCAACATGAATAACATGAAACTAAGGACCTAGGATCGCAGTTTGCCAACATGAATCATAATGCTCTAATTAGCAGTCTTCTAAGTGGCTGAACCTTTAATGAACTATCAAATTCATTGCGCCATCCTGTTTGGAACATTAAAGCATGAAGTTGTGGTAGTTTGGATATGCTTGACACGTAGGAAGGAAGCACTATTAGGAGGTGCATTGTTGGATAAAGTGTAAAGGGGTGGGAGTGAGCTTTGAGGTCTAGGCATAAATTCCTCCCAGGGTGGAGTCTTCTCCCAGCTGCCTTCCTATCAAGAATTCTTGGCAACTCCAGCACTATGTCTCCCTGCAGGTGGCCATGCTTCCAGCCATGATGATAATGGACCGAACCCCTGAAAATGCCCCAATTAAATGGTGTCATTTATAAGAGTTGCCTTGGTCATGGTGTCTGTTCACAGCAACAGAAACCCTAAGACAGGAGTGAAACAACAAAGGGCAGTTCTCCTTTTTGAGTGCCACTTGTTGGATTTTGTTGTTTGTGTGTTTTCATCTCATTTTCTAGTTTCAGAAGACTTCCTGCAGTCTCATTTAGAAATGTCTGAGTGGCAGAAACAATATAGCTCGAAAGGAAGAGAGTTAAGGTTTCATAACAAAAAATTTAATTGCTTAAAGTCACAAGAGGATTCTTGAATGAAAACAAAACAAAAACAAAGCAAACCAACAAAAAAAGTGAGACAAATCTTTGTCATCTGTGCCCTTTGAAATCCATCTTCAAGATAATTTGATAGACATGCTTGCTAATGTACCATTTTCATATGATTTAGTCATGACTTCTGATTAACCCTCATTAGAAATTGATTGACAGGTCTCATTCTGAGGTTTCATTCTTCTGAGTCCACAGCTTTAACATCGTCCAACCATTGTGGCAGTTTTGGGAAAATATATATTATTAAATATACACACAGACAGAAAGACAGAGTAAGGAGAGATAAGGTAATGTTAAGACAACTCAATTCTTTATTATAGAAATTAGAATACACACCTCAACAACTGGACACTGTTGCTTTTGTCTACTTCTAATTTGCAGACAGAACCCTTTTATCATAAATATTCTGAGCATTTCAGTCAGGTTTTGGTGAATCTTGAGCCAATAATAGTCCTCTCCCCAGACAGTGAGTAATATCATCATGATGAGGGACCAAGGTTGATGGATGGCCTGATTTGGTGCTGTGACTATAGTAAAATCATCCTTTCCCATATCCACTTTCCGGATAGTTTCTTAACTTTGAATTATGGTAGCATGCTTGTCTGGCTGTTAGCATTTGCTTAAAAACAACATCATTTCCCAGAGTTGTAAATGTTGGAACCTAATATACTCTAAACTATCACAATCGTTTTTCAGGAATTAGACAAAAATAAAAGTACATAAAATATCTACAATATTATTTTTTTACAAATACAGAAACTAGCTGCAATGAGTAATATCACTGTATTTTCATTTAGTTTTATGTGTGGTTTGAAAAAAAAAATTGCACACTACATATCAGCCTTTAAGATGAGGGATAGAAAATGCCTTCAGAATTGACTAAAGCAATCACAAGGGGCTTAGTTGATTAAGATAAGAAAATATATTAATCTTTTACTTCCTGCCATAATGATTTTTCTAAGTTTAGATTGTAACTGTGGTTTTGTGTCATACACTCTGATAACCTCCTGGTTAACTTTTGTGAGTCTGACAAAGGATTTCCCAGGGCTTTACATCAGGATCACTGAATGATGATGATTTCCATAGAATAATAATTTCTACATGAATAGAGACTGAAAATATTCATTGTTGATGATAATGACTTCCACCTTCATTATAACAAATTTTCATTGGAAAAAATGATTAGCCGACTTCATAAGACATAAGAGTGGTATAATAGAACTTTTAGGGTGACAAAGACTGATTTTAATGAACACTTCATGAGAACCACATAGTTAGACTAATTTATATAACCTCCCTGTGCTTATATTTTGACTTCTGAGAAAGCAAAGAATATCGCTAGCATTCTCCAGGAGGAGTTCATCTCTAATCAAGCGATTACCTCAGCATTAACTAACTAGTAAACATGACACAGGTCTCCATACCGATTCAGCTCCCTGACATGTTAGGAAATTGCTTTAAAGGTTTAACTCTATGTAAATAAAACAATCCCAACTTTCTTAACCAATTCTTACCTATCTCAATATGAAAGCTTTCATTATGACAGCAACCTGCTTTTTGGGCAGATTAATATTTAATGTAACTGGGCCACAAAAACCACCAATGCTCAAGTCAGAGTTAGGCGGGAACGTTTCTGTGAATGAGGAAACGTCTAGGTGGAAATCCCTGGTTTTTTATGAACTCACTTGGTGTTTTCTATGGGTTTACATGTATGGCTGTATTACACATTACATATGGGTGTTAGTTTTTTTTTTCCTATGCAGGAAAATGTTTAACTGTCCACCAACTTCTGCCACTAGCCTAAATATAATTTTGTATATTTCTCATTTTTTTCAGATGAAAATGAAGCAGGCTTCTGACTCCATATTACTTTCTCTTTTCCCTTAAATGCTTATTTAAGCATATTATGGTTTTTTGAGAAAATTGACTACATGTCAATGTTGATAAACACTGAATTACATGATGTTAAGTGTGTACATATCCACAAGATGTATGTCTCTGAGACCATGTAAATGATTTGAGGCTGTAGCTTTTTGTCACCACTGGGATATGTGGGATCTGTAGAAACTTACATGTGTCTGATCAGTGAGTCATACATGCTTATCAATTCCATCTCTGTGTCACTTACTGAGAGCTGGGAAAGCAACTTCCTTGCCTGGCTAAAGGTCTTATTTATTAGACTAATCACAAACTAATAATTTTCTGATAATATTTTCTGAAATTTAAATAGTATTAGGTCATCTGTTTGATGTACATATACAACAGTTTGGTGATTTTTCATGTGTGTGTGTGTGTGTGTGTGTGTGTTGTCATTCTTTACATACTGATTGGTTTGTTTTTCTCTAAGGGTATTATCATATTTGGAATTATTGGTATAATTATATTACCAACTTATATTAATGCTAGTACTTTATATGGAATAGTACATGTCTGATTTTCCAACCCTTACATTATTTTTCTACAAAAAAGGCAATATGGTATAAGATCTAAGTTATTTGTAAACTGTACAATACTCAGTTCAATAGCCACTAATTAATTTTTTCTAATTTTTCTTGTGACAAATGTCAGCGGTGACTTTCAGCTCAGCTTCTCTCTTCAAAGGCGTCATGCTGTATGGTGACAAATGAGCCAGGATTGCATTTTATAATCATGTTAATAACGTCTATTACTGCAGTTGTCTTCACTTCTAGATAAATTGGACACAGCTCAAAGCATTCCATGAACTAGGCTTGTTTATAAACAACCAGTGATTTTGATCCTTGGCACTAATGATTCATATTTGAATTGGATAATTATGTCATACACAACCACCAGACTCAAGTAGCATCCCAATCCTTTGCTAATATATAAACTACGCCCTGACTTTATCTAATTTACCCCAAGTGATGATCACTACTTTTGATACAATCGAGAGAGAGAGAAGAGAGAAAGAGAGAAGAGATTATAATATTATTACATCATTTCTCCCTTTTTTCTCTTCATGTAAATCCTTCCCACATACTCCCGTTTCTCTCTTTCAAGTATTTGTGCTCTCCTATCATTAGTGTTACTATTTGTACATCTACAATAAACTCCAGCACCTGAATCGCAGAGACTGTGAAAATGGATATGGGAAGATTGGAAAATCTAAAGCTATTGGAGTATTTGCTGTGAAACTGTGTTTTCCTGTAATGTCAGAAGCTATGCCTATAAATCTCACCAACATGACTACCAAACATTGAGCTGAACAGGGACAAGAGACAATGCCAAAGTGGGTGGGAAAAGACTAAGAAACTTCAAGCTTACACACAGAGCTAAAGGAATGCTGAGAGTGGGAGAAACAGTTCTTCAGTTAAGCGCACATTGGTTGATTTACCCAATGCTAAATGGCCAGCGTCACAAACATACACATACCTGTAAGATGTGTGTAGGTCAAACTGGCCAGGTCATACTTAGACGTATACATGTATGTGCCATAATTCATTTGAACAAAAAATTATTTTTTCTCACACAGAGAAAACAAATGGTTCCTCAAAGTGGATCCCACTCATAGGACATAATTTGTAGTTGAGTATATTCAAGTTTTTCAGCTACCAAAGTTGATACTATGAAATTCGGGAATATATTAATATAAGGCATGTTTCTTCTAGACCTGTCCCACTTATTCCTAGTTGAGGTATATTTTACATTCTCAAATGGTTAATTCTACTCACATAACATTCCTTATTAAGAAAGAAGAAAGGAAAAAAGTTTGTATACACACACACACACACACACATACACACTTTTGAGACAGAAAACGGAACTAATTAGAAAATTAAACTTTGAGGCTTATTTTTCTGTTCTTTTTCATTATCTCTTCTTTTTCCTATATTTGTGAGTAAACTGAAATGCTTATAGATAATATGTTAAAATCTTTCATGTTGCCAAGCTCATGCAGTTTTCTATTAGGTACTTAAAACTGTCTAAAAAACAAAACAAAAACATTTGGCTTTGTACAGAAACTAACTGCATTATCATACAGCTGGGACTCCCAGGGAGAACCTGTTCTTTTGCTCTATTTCATCTTATGCAGTCTATCTCTACTGTGAACTTAAAATATAACTATGTATTATATCTTTACTACAAGTTAAAACAACTTTTTTGTTTTAAAATAAACTGGAATTCATGAGTGAGAAGGAATAGAACGGGAGCAAGATAAAAATTTAAATACTAGGATGGGAAATTGCAGAAAATGCTACACTCATGAATGCTGTCAAACACATAAACAAGACATTTTAGAACTTTCAAATTTGGAAACAAAGGCTGTAGAGGAAAATACCACCATTATTTCAGTTGTTTGTCGTCAGTACCAACAACCCAAAAATGATCGCGGCTTTCCATACTCTGTGAATTATCCCATGGAGAGTGACTGAGTCCTTTGTCCTTAAGAAGTGCCCAACTCATTTCTTCCTCCTCTGTTTTCCATTCCATCCAGTTCAAATGAACAGGTAAAGAAAAGAGAAAACTATATGTGATGAATCTGGGACGTGAGCAGCCAGTACAGATGGAGAGAGCACAACTTCCTCCGGTGTAGCTGGAAGCATCAACAGGCACAGTAACAATGTATCCTGTGCTAACATTGTGTGTGTGTGTGTGTGTGTGTGTGTGTGTGTGTGTGTGTGATTGTTGATTCCTGTGAACTTTTCCACAGACTGGAGAATAAAGATCTTTCAACCTTTAGTCATGTTTGATTTGTGCTAGAAATGAAGTGGAGAAAAACTGATGTACCTCTTAGGTGCCAAGAACACTGTGGTCTATTAGGCTACATGAGAGAGAGCAAGTGAATGAATGAATCACATAAGCAGAAGCATGATCATATATTCATTTGTGTGAGAAGAAACATGGGGAAATATCCCTCTTCAGGCCTAGAAGGTCTTAGCACAACAAGATGTTCCCCATATCTCTTTCAGTGAACATAGGGTACGATCAATAAGAGCTACATTGGAAGGAGATCAATCTCTGAAATGTCCTCAAATCCGACTTGGCCCCAATAAGGTCCATGCAGTACAAATGAGAAAATGCAATTAAGTATGCAATACAGAAAGCATTTTAGAGACCTCGTTAAACATCTTTCTTTTCTTCAACTATCGGTTTCTATTCTAGAAATACTGTATTATTAAAATTTAACATTTTCTTATGCTAACATATTGTAACACTGGTGAATTTTCTATTCCTGTCATCCAATACTAGCTCAGAGGACACAGTCATTTGAGATTAGAAGACAGACATCCTAAAGCATGTCTGGCATTTGGATAACATCACTTTCCAATAGAACAAGGATGACTCCTCCATGATAAAATTAAAGCAAGGTAATGTTTTCATTAAACTTTTAGATTAATGACACTTCTGCATTGATGGTGTTAGCATCCCTAACCTTTTAAATTATTCTGATCATAACTTTATGTCCTATGCAACTACTAGAGCACAACATTGTTCCTTTTCATTTTGAAGTAGTATTTTATAAAATACAGGCACAATTAGACTCTATATTCTATTGTTTCATATTTCTTAATGCATATATTCAACTTTCCTCTTATTGTTTATATACATAAGAATAATATGTTCATTTTCAATTCTGAGAGGTTTGTTATTTTTCAATTTCTCTTCTATAAATATATACATCTAGAAAATTCAAGACAGGGAGGGCATCGTATCTTATACTCTTACCACTCAAGAGGTTGATGGGCCATGACAGGCAGTTTTAGGTGAACTAGGGCATGATGAGATTTTAGCCTCAAAAGGAAAAATAAAACACAACTAACTGGTTCAAGAGGAATGGCTAGTCTTCCAGAGGACCTGAACTCAATTCCAAACCCATATAGAAGCTCACAACCATTGAAAGCATTGTTTCTAGGATATCTTCTTCCCTTTTCTGTCCGCTATTGGGTGCTAGGCATCCATATGGTGAACACACAGAAATGCAGACAAAACACCCATACACATACATTTTAGAACCTACATAATAAAACTCTTTAATAATGGCTAAACCTAGAGGAATTTTTAAAATTTTGTATTTCTATCTCTATATTTTAATACATTGAACAAATATTTGCTTTAGGATAGAGAACATATCCTGCTTATGAATTATTGCAACAGATTATTTGATTAGTCCAAACATTTAACTTATCATCAAGTTAAATAATGAGAAATGTAGGCACAGACAGTCCTCTTCCAGTTCACACAGTTAGCAAATAATAAAGATGTTATCATATTCAGATATCTGAATTGACAGCTTCTTGTACTTCCATTCTGGGTACATAACCAGTAGGTTTTGGACTTGTTTTCTTAATGAAATTATGTCTGTGTAACAATTCTGATTTTATGTATCACCTTTACCTGGGAGAAAGCATCCTGTAAATTAACCACCTGAAATATTAACATCAAAATGAGTAAAAGTAACTTTTTAAAGACTCTTTGCTACATTATCTTGGGGGAAATATATCTGATTTTTAAATACAAGGTATGTCTTGAATGCTTAACTTCTCGTAGGCTGGGGAAGTGTGTCACATGGTTATTCTGTCAGGAATATACATAACTCTTGTCTCTCATTTTTTTCAAATCTTACCACATCCATACTCCAAAATATGTGAGGCCTTTGCATCACTGGGCTAGAGTTTGTACATGTATATACTGGATGTTGCTGGAAGCCATGAAATCTACATTTTTCACCAACTACCATCACAACCAAAAATTCACTCCAGAAAGCGTTTTACTAAAATCACCAGGAAGCACCCAAGATTCAGTCCAAAAGCAAATTCTGTTCCTCAGCTTTTATAATTACTTTAGTAGACTCTTGCCGGCTGTGCATTTACTCTATCCAGGCGCTCCCAGGATACAATCTAGATTTCCTCCTTTCTGTCTGATTACTTTTAGATCTTCTCTATAGATTTTTTTTTTACTTTTTGAATATGTTCAAAATATAAATCTAAGTGCTGTTATTCTATCGATTTTTATCAATTTAGATGATGGCAAGCTTATCCAAAGCTTCAATTAAACTCTATCTACTGATGGATTCGAAATCTTTAATCAAAAGCCTGACCTTTCCATATGAGCTTCAGATCCATATTTTATGAGCCACCATAGACCCACTTAAGATGTTGTCTTAAAGTTCTCAAAAGCAACCTCGTTTCAACATATATCTATAATCACAAACAAGGGTTTCTATTGGTTCCAACTTATTGAGTGGAAATATTGTGTGAAGCTTTGAAAAAAAAAAAAAAACAGGCTTTTTAGTCAGCCATTGATAAGACTCATTCCCTCTATCCAAATCATCAGAATGCTCTATCTGCTTTCTCTCTCAAATAGTTTCTAAGAGCAGAAGAGAAACAAACTCTCTGATTGGGTCATTTTACTGGACCCAGATCTCTCTGCTTAGCTTACCTAAAGCAGCCTACTAAAACTGTATCAGGAACTGGAAATGTGTCAGGTAGGATGAGGGCCACAGATCAGTAGTTCTCTTAGTGTCCTTTTCCAGCAGCAATGTTGGAAGAGATCCTTCCTGGTTCCTTGTCTCTTCTAAACGAGCATCCTCGACTCAAAGCTGTACATGCAAAGGTGACAGGAGTCCCTTGCGCACCTCCTGTCTGGGCTGGCTAGACTAATGACCTCTCCATGCTTCACTCATTATCAGTCAGTTCTAGTAAAATCTCCAGACTAACAGCTCAGTGTCATGCTCTCTGAGGAACTGCCATCTCTCTACAGGCTCTCTGCCTCTTCTCTCCCTTAAGCTCCCACCTATGAATCTATAATAAAGTTTCTATTGAAAATTCACCCTCTGTGGTAGGCGGTTTCATTAGTTGAGTTTATAAACACGGCCCTCGAGGATACTGACTCAATGGAAATTTTGTGTGGTCATGACCGAGGGGTCCTGTAACTCACAATTTGAAGCCCACCTGAAGCAAGAGAGAAAGCCTCCGTCAAACTCAGACACAGCACCGTTCCCTTATCTCTGTGGTGGCCTAGGAGCATGGTCACAAATAATTCTTGTTTGAAATCCTTATCATTCACTTTTGTGTGTTTTCCCATTTGAGATTCTTGATATGTGTGTGCTTTTATTTGCTCCTGTAGATATCATCAAATGTCACACAAGGAAGGGCTGGAGAATATCTTATCTTACTCATGTATTTTTGAGCTCCCTGCTGCACATGGGACAGCCTCTGTCTGTCTTTTGGATGATGAGACACTTGTAGCCACAGTTTTTCTTTGGCATCAGGTAGCAGACAAGTACGTTTCAAGTGCTGGTGCACACAGCTGACTGTATTCTGACAGCACATAAGCAAAAGAGTTCAGCTGAGTCCAGTGAGCACTTCTGAGCCATCAAACAATGGGCAATTTAAATTCCTCTATGTCATTTCACGCCTATATGCTGATCACCGAGTCTTGATAAGTGGTGGTAAGCTTTTCTAACCTGCACATTGAGCTATATTTTTGAAGAGCAATCTCAGCATATCATGTCTGCTTAATCTCTTGATGGCTGTCAATCATGTTTTGAATAGCAGTACTAGACAAGAACATGAAAACAAAAGGCAGTACATTCTGGCTTGTAAAGATCATCTCCAATTTAATCTTTTGCAGATACCCCATTGTCTCTGCAGGAGAGTAGATGCTTTCCGTACATGCATTTTTCTCTATGCCTATTATATGGACCTGTACAAACGAATGGTTCCCAAGTTTGTATCTCCTGCAATTTCTGTGTATTGAATTACTTATCTGTTTTCAGTCAAGTCATCACTTTCACAGGAGAAAATATATTCACCACTGGCAAAGTCATAGCACAAAGGAAAAGAGCCTTCTAGCATAATGCGCCTCTCTTTGCTGGGGTCATTTAAATTTTGGTCGTCCATGCCTATGTTTATTGTCTGTGACTTTTCTGTGAGACTGTTAACTTTAGGAACAACCTGCTTGTTTCCTTTTCACTTCCTCATTTGCAGTGATTGACACAGTGTCTGGAACATAGAAGATACTCTGTAAATGACTGTGGAAGGAAGGAATGATTGGGAAATAAATTGGCTGAGAAATGTTCAGAATTTACTGTCTCTTAATCATTACACCAAGTTACATATTACAATTATGAAACTGATTCCGTATCATGAAGAAGTACAGGTTGGTGAAGTTTAGCATGCTTAAGAATCTATTGAGTTCATATGCAAATGATCCATTTTGATCATAAACAATGAAGTAAGTAAGCTATGTTACCCACAACCTTGAACTTACAAGGATCAACCAGGGTATATTAAATGCGCTAATTTTATGTAATTTATTTTAATAAATACTGTCTGTCTAATTTTTGACAGTTTTTTTTTAGGTAAAACTGTGTTTTGTCTACTACATTTAAAATATTTCTAGTCAACTGTTGAAAGGTACTCAGAAAATATAAACTGACTTTTATGTTCATCTAAGAAAACAGTAAATGAGGAAATAAATACTTGCAGAAATCTACGATGAAAGAAAAATAGTTATTCTTCAACAACAAGGAGTTTTGGTTATTTTCCATTTTTTATGTATTCTGCCCCTTCTCCTCCTCCCTTGTCACTAGTATGTGAAAGTTAATTGCATCTAAAGAATGAAAACCTCCTGTAGTGCTCAAACAGAATGGATCTATGATTTTTTAAGAAGTATATTCCGAGTGGTTCAATCACTACTTAAGATGACTTTGGAATCTTTTCTTGCTCAATTAAAATTGGGGATTCAGATTTGAAATAAATCGTGATCAAAGTGAGCATCTCATCTGTGGATGATTTAATCCCTTGGCTCCCAACATGACAAACTGTCCAAGCAAACAGACGAAAATTTTAAAACTTTGTAGTGACATATGAACTTGGCTAAATTAATTAAACTAAAAGTCTTTAGAGTTTACTGGTGAATCATAGACATGGGTGCCTCCCCCCCAACACACACACAGAAAAAAAATGAAATGAGAAACAATTGAGAAAACCAGTATAGTATTTGTTCGTCTTTTGATAAAAGGACCCAGAAAATCAAGATGCTATGACCACATAATTGCTAATTTTTCTTATTTATTTATTTCCCTCTTACATTTTCTATTCTGAAATGATTTTACAAGGTGTGGCATAAAGTAGGAGATGAAGAAGGGAATGGAGAGATGGTGAACAAATAATATAATAAATTGAGATTTTCATATCTCCCCTGTGTTCCTAAGGAGACATCCATAAAAACCCAAGACCAGGCAAACAATAAGTTTACTTATTCAGAATTTCAAAACCCAAGCCGGAGAGTACTCAACGTGAGACGAGCATGGAAGCCTTTCCCATGCCACAGAGTATACTTGTAGAAACTGTCTTAATACTGTGAGTGATTCCTTCCCTCCAGCCATCCAGGTTAACTTTCCTTTTCCACTGTGGCTAAATGTAAGAGTAATGATCAACAATTACCACTTAATATGAACACTACTGATTATTAAAAGAAAAACCACTGTTTTAGCAGACAAAGTAACACTTTCTGTAAAAGTAGCATTTCTGCGAAAGGAGTGGGCATTCATTTTTGTAGTCTTAAATACCTGCCTGAAAATTCATCTTTGTTGAGATAGCTTTGCTTTAACAGAGTGAAACTATGAAGTCGACTCATTTTGAAGATCTGTAGTTAAGTTTCAAGCTAATCTGTTTAGACATCATACTGGCCAAAGATAATTCTGTACTGCTGTGTGCTATAAATTTGTAAAACTAAGATGTGGGTGTCTAAAATAGACACACACACACACACACACACACACACACACACACACACCCTTGTTTGATGGAACACATAACATTTTACCACAATACTTATTAAACAAAAATTAGATAAAATTAAGTTATACTTGTCCTTTAAGGTAAGTGATTGTAGAGGCGTTTTAATCAGCAACATTGCTATTCATCCCGGGATCACATTTACAGACCTAGGTTTTTGTGGTCTGACTGGGATGACACACTTTTAATCACTCTGTCTAAAAGACAGACATGTCATTAGAACACACTTTAATCACAAACAATGAAGGAAAAATTTAGTTTATAGAAGAAAGCAGTCATGTTTGAAAGTGTCATATAATTCAGGAGCAGACAAAGTGATGAATCAGGGAAAGATTTCACAGAATGAGTCAGAGATAGGAAACACTCAGTTTTTACAGTAGTAAGACTCTGAGATGACAATTATCTCTAGTAAATAAAAATTACTTTTACAAATAATAGTATTTAGGTTAATTTAAAATATTTATAAGCACAAATCAGAGAAAATAGGATAAAGATGAAAATAATATAAGTTATTAAGTTATTAATAACTTTATAGGCAAGTACAATTTATTCTCTACATTTGACTAATAATTGCCCCTCTCTGTTCCTTTTGAAAGTGAGACCAATAGGTATCTTAGGAGTTTAAAACAAATCCCACCATGTTTGAATAGATATGTATGTCTTTCAAAGTATGTACATGTATACCTGTGTATAAGGACATGGATTTAGTTTTGCACAAAATTCATGAAATTATGAGTAATATTTCATTTCCACTTTCTTTTTCTTGATTTATACCTAGAACATACTTGTAATGGAACTTCAAAGACTTCTATGGTCACACAGAAGACTTATATGTACTGTAGAGAAAAAAAAACAATGCTTCCACTTCTGTACTTGACTTTGAGTTAGTCCAAGTTTCCCAATAGAATTTTTAGGTTATCTAGATTTTTGAAAATCTTCAGTCATCCAGCTGAGCAAATGCCATGATCTTCTACAAACAATTGAATGTTCTTAAAATTCTAAAACCACAAAACTTGGGCCCTTAGGCTCTTAACCTCTTCTTAATCAGGATCATCTACCAGTCATCATGTTGAATACTGTTAATCACACTTTGTTAGGCAAAATTTACAAAGTAAATTTTAAAGTGCATTATAAACCACACTATGTACAAAATTTGGCTTTACATGTTGTCAAGATTCACAAAATATCTGAAGAGGGCTGTGTATCCTATTTTTCACACATGTTCATAGGAGACAGGACAAGTCTGCTGTAGCCCTGATTTGACAGGAAGGAATTATCTTCAGTAGATGACTTCCCCCAAAAGTGGTTGATTTATTGTGGTACAACCTTGATTCTAGAAATGCTGAGCATTTCCTAATTGGTAGTGAACAGGCTGGCCATTTACTTTAAAGGGAGATATTTCTACAACCTTCGAATGCTGATAGTTATTGAAGGATGTATTAAACACTTATTGGAACCAAAGATTCAGATGATTCCTTTCTCAGAATACATCTGAGAAACACAAGAACCATTAGGACAATTTACCACCATTTATCTTCTGTATTTGCTACATCTTAAGCAGAGAAACATTAGTGAACTTGTTGTTTGGAAATGCTTAAATAGAACCAAACCCTGAAATCCTGAGTCTAAGTGCTGAAAAGTCTCTTGTAAGTATGGAGTATTTGTGATTTGGGAACTAAGACAAACAGCTGGACTGGAACAGTTGTCAGGTTGTTAACATATGGAAGGCATAGCGATAAAAAATGCATCAGAATTAAAGCATTCTTAGAAGATTATAAATGTAAGCTCTTTGAAACAAAAGACTGTTTATAAAAATAATTACATCATGCTCCTCATTTAAGAAAGCACACCAACTTCTTAGAAGTGTCGAATATTCCTAGGGGAGGAAAAATACTTCTTCAAGGGCCACAACATAGCAAACATTCTAAAATTAGTATCCTAAGATATTTACTTGCAAACTTTTGTTTTCACTTACCAATTTTTTTAAAGCTGACATATGCATAGTGATTAAACTCAGGCTTGGTTGTTGTTTCTGGTGAATATCATCAGAAAATGCTTGATGTAAAGATAGCATTTGAAATAAGACACTAGGTTGTGCCTGTAGGCCTAGGTCTAGATCTAACAATTTACTGGATAATTATGCTTTAAATATATTATTCGGGACCCAGAATTCTTTATGAGATGGAGTAAGGAGCTATGATAGCCCTTTGGCCCTTTGTACTCCAGAGAATATCAAACAATATTTTTAAAAAAATTTAAGGAAGAATTACTTATGTTATATTTACTATGTTTTGTACATGTGGGTTTTTTTTTTTTTTTGGTATAGAATTATATCACATACACTTAGAGAACTCTAAAACTTCAATAGTCATCCCTTCTTAATTAATACATTCTTAAAAATACTGATACAGTGTCCGTTGCAGTATTCCATGTTTGTAATTCTAAATGGGATGTAAAATGTAGAAGGATAATGATTTTAACTTCAACCTGGACTATAGCACAATTTTCATGGCAGTTTGCGTTATAGAGACAGCGCCTAAATTCTTGCATAAAGCAACCATTCAACAAATAAATCATTGAATTGCAAAACCATTTAAGAGAAGATATGAAGTTCCCATTGAAGGTTAATAGTGTAAAGTCTACTCGTAGGATTTACTAAGTGCATGAGGAAAGAGATGGGTAAAAAGATGGTATTGTCAGGTGATTTTTTTATTTGATATTTTATTTATTTATGTTTCAAATGTTGTCCACTTTCCCTGTTTCCCCATCATGAACCCCTATCCAACCCCCCTTCTCCTAGCTTCTATGAGGATGCTCCCACCCACACCCACCCACTCCCACCTCACTACCCTGGCATTCCCATACACTGGGTATCAATCCTTCACAGAACCAAGGGTCTTTCCTCCGATTAATGCCAAATAAGGCCATCCTCTGCTACATATACAGCTGAAGCCATGGGTCCCCCATGTGTACATTTTGGTTGGTGGTTTAGTCCCTGGGAGCTCTGGGGTGGGGGGGTCTGGTTGGTTGATATTGTTGTTCTTCCTATGGGTTGCAAAGCCCTTCGACTCCTTCAGTCCTTTCCCTAACTCCTCCATTGGGGTCCCCGTATTCAGTCCAATGATTGACTTTGAGCATTCACCTCTGTATTTGTCAGACATTGGCAGAGCCTCTCAGGAGATGGCTATATCAGGCTCCTGTCAGCAAGCACTTCTTGTCCTTCTCAATAGTGTCTGGGTTGGTGTCTGTATATGGAATAGATCCCCATGTAGGGTAGTCTCTGGATGGCCTTCCCTTTAGTCTATGCTTCACACTTCCCCCCATATTTATACAGGAGTAATTCTGGGTTAAAATGTTTGTGAATTGTGGGTAGCTCCATTCCTCAAACGGGGTTCTTGCCTAACCTCTGAATATGGACTCTACACGTTTTCCCTCCATATATATGTATATATATATATATATATATATATATATATTCCATATGGAAGTTAAAACAGTCAAACAAGTAAACATATAAAACCTGCCGTTTCCATACCTACAACCTCAACTTAACTGAGTCACTTACCTTGTCCTGGATCCCAAGGACAGTTCCGAAGTAGCAAATTTAGTGTAACTTTATTAGTAAACTTTGCAGAGAAAGGACTTCCGTATTTTCTGTGTAGTTACAAACATACCCATATTTTCTATTCTCGCCTATCACATTTTCACAGAGTGACCAACGATCTTTTGAAACCTGTCATAGGTTGAAGTGATTTGCTGTCAGTTGCAAACAGTCACGTTACCAGTATCTCTCTGCATGTAGTAACACCTTCATGGAGAACTTCTCCCAACCTGTATAAGCTAAACAAAACAAAGTTTATTATAACACTACGGGGATTACTTACAGAGACTTGTACATGCTAAGACATGGGCTCAATCCTTAGAGTAAGGAAAATAAAACAGTGTTTTTAACTTAATATGACTGTATCCTATGGCATTGCTCACATGTGCTCTTAATGATATATAAGTATGTTTTCAGTAATGTATGCTCTGTTATTTTTATATTTAGTGAGATTCTCATATTTGTCATTTTTTAATTTTAAGGTACCTATAATAATTTTACTCATGTTATATATAGACCTATCTATATCTGACATCACTAGGAAAATAATACAACTTTCAAAGTAACAAGTCATGGTTTACAACCTTTAATCTAGGAGTTTAATAAACATTAGAAATTAATAAAATACAATATTTTATGAAGAAATCCCAAGAGAAACCATTGTAGCAGGTGAAGAATCCATAGATACTGGTCCTATAAACTAAGATATCTTTTTAATGGAGTAATACTCCTATGTCTCATTCGGATGGAGGATAAATCAGCATTAAATAACTATGCAAATTAACAGACCAAAATCATTTGAGATAATTGCTTGAGATTAAGCCTACAAAGACCTTTTGGAGGGGTGAAATATTTTTCTTGATATAGCTTGAAGATTCTTGGAGAGCATACAATTGTTAATATTCTCTTACTATTCATTAGCTACATAGCATTAAATTGCTACCAAGATTATGAAGGTCACCTCTTTCTATGGAAGAAAAGATTGAGATAAATGAGCTTTGTCCCATTCCTTTCCTCTCTCCCGTTAGATTCCTTTCTTCTGTTGTTGTTGTTATTGTTGTTGTTATTGTTGTTGTTATTATTATTATTTTCAAAGTGTGCATTATTTATTTATCATTAATCATTTCATTTGTTTACATCTCAAATGATATCCCATTTCCCGGTTACCCCCTCCACCAACCCCCATATATTCACCCCCACCTGTACCCTTTGCCTGTATGGGAGTGCTCCCCCAACCACCCACATTCTCCTGCCTCACTGCTCCAGCATCTCCCTAAAATGGCATCAAACTTCCCCAGGACCAAGGACCTCCCCTCCCATTGCTGTTAGGCAAGTCCACTCTCTGCCGCGTATGTATCTAGAGCCTTGGATCCCTCCAGGTACACTCCTGGGTTGGTGGTCTAGACTCTGGGAGAACTGGGTGGCCAGGCCACCTTAAGTTGTTCTTCTAATGGCGTTATAATCCCCCTCCACTCCTCCAGTTTTTCCACCAGCTCCCCACAAGTCCCTTGAGCTCGTTCTGATAGTTGGATCCAGGGATCCACATCTGTATTGGTCAGGTGATCTCCGGACCTCCTCAGTAACCACCACACTAGCTAGCTTCCTGTCAGCAAGCTCCTCTTGACCACAGCAAGTGTTGGGTTTGGTGTCTGCAGACAATGGATCCCCAGGTGGGGCGGTCCTTGCTTGGCCCTTCCTTCAGTCTCTGTTCGTTATTTTTGTCCCTGTTCCTCCTTTGGACAGGAACATTTCTGTGTTAAAAACTTTGAGATGGGTTGGGGCATCAAACCTTCCCAGATCCAAGGACCTCCCCTCCCATTGCTGTTAGGCAAGTCCACTCTCTGCTACATATGTATCTGGAGCCTTGGATCCCTCCAGGTACACTCCTGGGTTGGTGGTCTAGACTTTGGGAGAACTGGGTGGCCAGGCCACCTTATGTTGTTCTTCTAATGGGGTTATAATCCCCGTCTGTCAAGCAGGGCCCATGCCTATCTACTGGAGGCGGTCTCTACGGGCTCCATCTCTAGCCGCTCCGCACATTTCAGCTAAAGTCATCCCAAACTGGGTACCGGGAGCTTCACGTTTCCCTGGTGTCTGGGACCCTCCAGTGGCTATACCCTGTTCCTCATGCCCTCTGCTGAAATCGAACCCTTTGTTCGATTTCATGTGAGATCTTTCTCACATCTCCTCTGCCTCACGTTTAACTCGGATTAATTTAAAATGAAAGTCTGTGTAGCCAGCCTTTGGCTAAGTGGTGGGGTCTTCATTCTTCCATCTGTCTCAACCCCTTTTCTACCAATCTTTCAACACAACACTAGATAGCAGAGAAAACAATGGAAAGGAAAGGAAGGAAATAACCCTGAATAAAGTCATGGGCTTGAAAAAAAGTATTGCCTTATAAACCTAGTTACCTTGAGATAGCAGAATTCTATGCTGAAGGCTAGCTCTTGTGGACAATTTAAACCACAAAATGCCTTCTGGATTAATAAATATGAAGGTCTCCCATACCGTGAAGATCTACTTTTTATAGCAGAACGTGTAACATATTCAGTTCTACCTAGGATAATAACTACATTGGCAAAACTGAGACTTTTCGAGAAAAACTAATTAGATTGTCCATAAAATAATATATGACATCACTTAACTTGTTACATTTATTTTCAAACTTTCATTAATAAAAGTAAATTTTCATTTCTCATAGGACACACCACCTACAAAATCACTAGGAATTCAGAAATAACCAAGAGAACATTGTAGAACATTGCTCCAAAGATAGCACTATTTCCTGAAAGCTTTTGATCAGAACATTTTCATTAAAACATTGCTACATAAATTTGTCTTATGTCATTTCTGTTTCCAGATACTGTCTTTAATGTGCACCATGAGTCGGCTAATATCAAACCAAGGTCACAGTAGTAGAGCTGAGGCCTGGAGAAAAATATTTAACACATTTGATTGGGTTGTTGTTTTCCCATAAGGCACTCTACAAACTCTTACACTTAGGATCACTCACAGCACCTCAAACCTATGTTTGGAAATCATGAAAGAAAGGAACAGAAAAATAAGAACAAATGTGTTACCTGAAACTTAGTTGACATTCTAAAGGAGCTTTGCTGAGTGTCCTCGGTGTTCTTTCAGACCCAAGAGACTGTTAAGTCTGTCCCAAAGCTGCCATTAATTCCAGGGTCTTGTTGCAAATATTCCGTGGGAATGGCTATAAGCCAACAACTCTCAGCTCAAGGTTGGACAACAGAATGTCCTGGGAAGAGTGAAAAATCAAACTACTGAGGATCTGAATGGAAGAGTTGCGATGTTCATTTTTTAACACCTTCTTGTGTGGTGTTGTCAGAGACAGAGAGCAAGAGAGGGACAGTGAGACAGAGAGAGACAGAGCTAGACATAGAGAGACACACACAAAGAGAGACAGATACAAAGTGTCAGGGAGGCGAGATGGGATATGTTATGTTTTCCCTTGAAAGGCATCTCCTTCTTCAGATCCCACCAGTGATAAAGATTGGTTGTTGAGGTTTGTGTCAGGGTCTCCCCTTCATCCTACAAGGCATTTTCAGAAACAGTGAGTCACATGCATTGGGCTCCCTGGCTTAAATCCTGCCATGAAACTAACACAACCATTCTCCTTCCAAGGAGACACTACATAAGCATTTGTTTCCATCCACACTGGGAGCATGTTCTACTGCATCCTCGCCCCTTAACGGTTCCTTTCATCTCTAATTGTGATACTCTACTAGTATTTCTGAGTTCAATTGTTATATTCATTGTGCTAAGACATGAAAGTGAATGTGAGATCATACCTAACAGAAAATGTGCAACTATAGTTACTGAATTAGCTTAAGGAATCTCCTTGACTGTTAAGGGATGTTGTGTCATGTATACTGAGGAAAGAAATGCCAAGGCTATTCTATCTGGCTGATTCCAAAGATAAGAAAACTAAGGGTCACATGTAACAATATTCGTTTTCCTTAATGTGGGTATAGTCTATACAAGATCTGTGCCAGTTAATATGCAACATACACTATAACAGTTGTTCTCAGAATACACATAAGTAATACTTCAAAAACAGTAAAACTTTATCAGAACTAAAGTAATCTACCTGTATTAAAACCACCAAATCATACCTTCGGTTCTTATGATTTTCCTCTGAGTTACAGATATGTACATTTTTAGTGTAATTTTTTAATTCTATTAAATTTTTGGCAGCTAGAGTCACCATTATTAATATGAGTTAAACACTCTGCTTAAAGAAATTAACAGCAAGTTGATTCCATAATTCTAGCTTTTGGGCAGCTAATTAAAAAATGGAAGGAATAAGTTTGAAACGTCAATGAGAGATTTCAATTAAATTACTTAATAAACATAAAGCTTTGTAATTATTGACAGACACGCATTGCGTGCAATATAGTTAAGATTGAGTAATGTACATATATTTGGCTTTCACTTTTCTGAATAACGTAAAGCTCATGCAACTTACAACCATGTTTTATGTGCTTATATAGTAGCCACATAGTTTTAGATTAAGAAATAAATGTCACACAATAAAATACTTTATGATTTCATAGGGAGTAAATTATGTTGTTTTCACAGTCCCATGACAGGATACATGCTCAGAGGGATCATACATTTAGGTATAAAATTTATATGCAATTCATTCCTTATTTAGAATTATTTGGAGTTTGAGAGAGACTGCATTGGATTACATATTGATTTATTAACTATGTGTATTCATATCAATCTACTATTTCTTTATTGGAAAACATTTTATGTCGATGACTTTATTAAAATAAACATCTCTAATCAGAGGAGAAAGAAACAGAAAGGGATAAAAAGAGAGACATGTATGTCTAATTGCCTCATGCCATCAACCAATGAGGTAATCTTGGTCATAACACAATTGGCTTTTGAAAGAAAAGCTTAAAATTTGTTATTCTCTAATTACATACACTGACATTTTAATAAATAAGACACTAGAAATTTGGGACTTAAGCTTATACGTTTTGTTATTTTTATTAATTTCAGTTTTAATGCTTTTTTTTACAGTCTGGATTTTATCCCCCTCCTGGTCCACCCTCTGACTCTTCCACATCCCATACCTCCTACCCCCATTTCCACGAGGATGTCCCCACCCCACCAGACCTCCCCAATCCCTAGGGCCTCCAGTACCTTGAGGGTTAGGTGCATTTTCTCTGACTGAGTCCAATCCTCTGTGGTATAGGGTTTGGGAGCCTCATATCAGCTGGTGTATGCTATCTCGTTGGTAGCCCAGTGTCAGAGATCTCAGGGATCCAGGTTAGTTTAGACTGCTGGTCTTCCTATAGGGTCACCCTCCTCCTCAGCTTCTTCCAGCTTTTCTCTAATTCAACCACAGGGGTCCACAGCTTCTGTTCATTTGTTGGTTGTAAATATCTGCATCTGACCTTTTCGCTGCTTGTTTGGTCTAGGGGACAGTCATTATAGGTCCCTTGTGTGTGAGCTCCATAGCCTCAGTAACAGTGTCAGGTCTTGGGCCTCCCCTCGAGTTGGATGCCACTTTGCGCCTGTCACTGGACCTTCTTTTCCTCAGGCTCTTCTCCATTTCTATCCCTGCAGTTCTCTCAGACAAAAACAGATAAGGTCAGAGTTTTGAGTGTGTGATGGCAGGCAACCCCTTCCCTTACTTGATACCCTGTCAGTCTACAGTAGGTGGACTCTACAAGTTCCCTCTCCCCACTGTAGGGCATTTCATCTAGGGTCCCTCCCTTTGAACCCTGAGAGTCTCTCACCTCCCAGGCCTCTGGTACATTCTAGAGGGTTCCCCACCTTCTACTTCCAGAGGTTGCCTGTTTCTATTCTTCCTGCTGGCCTTCAGGACTTCAGTCCTGTTCCCCCACTCAATAAATGATCATGTTTCCCTCTCTTCCCCTGCATGTACCCTTTCCCACTCGGCCTCCTTCCTCCCTTCTCTCTCTTGTGATTGCTTTCTTCTCCCTCCCAAGTGTGATTGAGGTATCCTCACTTGGGTTTTTTGGATAGTTAACCTTTTTGTGTTCTGTGGTTTGTGTCCTGAGTATTCTGTACTAATTTCTTTATTCTGATTTTTTTTTTTTTTTTTGCTTTTTGAGGTTAAGGAGGAATTTTCTTAACTTTTGTTTACCCTATACCAGACCTTTTATCTCCCTGTATCCTGTGTAGATTATAGGCATGACTTTGTAATTTTATTTTTTTAATCTTGACATCATAATGCAATTACATTATTTCTCCTCTCTATCACCTTCCTCCAATCGCACTCATAAATACTTCTTTGCTTCTTTCCAAATAATGTTTCATATCTATACATACATATATATACATATATACATATATACATATATACATATATATGTATGTATGTGTGTGTAGTGTATATATGTATATATGTATACATATATTTCTAAACATGACATGCTTAGTCTGAAAAATGTTAGCTATATGTATGCTCTTAGGGTTGACCCTTTGGTATTTGATGACAAATTGGTCTGCTTTTCCTAGGGGAAGCCTATTTATTTTTCTGAATCTCGGCTTTCCCAGAGGCCTGTCAAATTGAGGCCTCATGGGCTTTCTTCCAGTTGCTTTGGGATGTCTCCTGTTAGTCTTTTTCAACCCATGTTTAGCCCTGAAATATATGTCTTACCACATACCTCAGAATTCTGTCCTATAAATAAGAGGCAGATTAGTGATCTCAAAAGTTACTACAAGGACTACCTCTATTTAGATATGTACTGTGTCAGACACCGGATGCCTGCCCTATTGGCCAGCACATACAAATTTGTATTTTATATTCTTGTCCTTAGTCAACTATGTTCAAGGTGGTATCTTTTGCTGCTTCTTTGCCTTTAATACAGTTTCACATATTCTCACTTTCACATGATACATTTTCTAGTAATAATAATTGTAAAAATAAAGCATTCATTTTGTTTTGCTCCATTTTTGGTTTTGTTTTATTTGTTTGTTTGGTTGTTTGTTTATTGGAAACAAAGTGTCCAGAGTTTGACTGTGACTTAGGGTTCCTGAATGTTACTATGTAGCTTATACTGACCCCCAACTCCTAAGTTCCTTACCTCAGCCTTCCAAGAGTTTGGATTACAGATTTGTTCTATTCATCCTGGTTCTGGAAACCTTCCTGTTATTCATTCTTAGTTCTCTGCCTAGTAATTTCAGTCATTGACTTTTTCAAATAAGCACATGTGATATTTATTTAGTAAATAATGAACTAGATTGGAATAGCTTAACTTTCTATTAAATATAAGCTGATGTATTAACATGACTAGTAGGATACTTAGAGTTTTATGGTTTAGCAATAATTCTTCAGTGGTGTGAAAATACAGACAATAAAATATTAACAACGAAACATGTCGTCCTAATATATGTTAGAAATTCTACACACAGCTTGGAGTTAGGGTAGAAATTCTATTATGCAGTTTGGAGTTAGGGTAGAAATTCTACCACACAGCTTGGAGAAATGTGATGTATGGTCAAGATGATCCAAAGGAACCTCCTTGGAAACCTAAAGCATAAAGGCTAAGGTAGTTAACATCTCAAAAGAGATCAGTTCAAGAAACAGAATCAGTCCTGGGAATAGGCATGATCATTTTTAGGAAGAAAAAAAGGATGAAGCCCAGAAAAAATGAGAAGCAATGTTGACATGAGACAAAATGGAAAAGACATCGGAGAATTGTCATCCAGGGAGATCATACAGAATATTATAGACAGTAGCCACCTTGACACTTTGTTTTGGTTTGCAATTGGAAGCCACTAGAGATTTCTAAGAATAGAGTGTGTGAAGTCCTCTTTAGTATATCAGGAATCCTATGGGAGTCCTCCTTATTAAAGTCTAATCTGTCAAATTCTAATATATTTATAACTTTAATGAGCACTAATATTTTGAAGGTATTATACATTCAGTAGGTATCTTGTAAATCATTGGGTTTTTATGCCACTATCAACAGCTAGACTCAGAGGTACAGGTGTAGGGAATAAAACTTTAGTGGAAGAGTCACCCCGCACATCTCTAATCAGCCACTGCTTATAATTAGCTAGGAAACTCTTCACATGGGTACCTTCATGTTGCTTCTCTCTCTAGGTCTTCAGACCCCAGAGGAAGCTTGCCGCATTTATTGGGTAATAAATTAACAGCAAAGTGCTTCCAGCTACAACATGCTTTTTAATTCCCTTACACTTGCAGGCCTGCCTTTCCGTCTGCAGCTCTCAGACAAAGGAAGAAATATACAAAGTGAATGCTGAAAGCATTTTGTCAGCTTGGTAAATCATGGGAATTTTTTTTTTCTTTCTCTTGCTTGGTAGAAATGGAAAGTCCCTTTCAGCATAAAATAAAACTAAAAAAATATCAAAACCTAAATACTTAATACCAAAATATGTTATATAGACAATCCAGAATCATGCCTTTTTGTTGCAAAACTGAATTTAACACTCAAATTCCCTTAAAGTTCTATTCAACACTCTTTCTGAGAAATATCAACTTCAGTAGAAAAGAGTTTTTCAAAAGTAACTACGGTCTTTAAGTAGACAACAACATTCACTTTCTCAGATACTAGACAGCGGAAGAAATTGCTATTATAAAAGACAGTACTGTCCCTAACCCAAGTGACTTCTGAGACAGTTGCAGAATAATTCTGAAAAAAAAAAAAGCGCCAACTCGGAGGTAATTAAGAACAGAAAATGTCGTCAAAGGCAACCTTCTTCATGGGACATAAAATGTATCAAAATAAATTAATTGAAGTTATGAACAAAGATACTATTCTACTTTAGATAAAAATGATGAGATCTGTCATTTTTTAAGGTAGCTAATTCCAACTAATTCTGAAAAGAACTCTGGTAATATAGAAAATAAGAAGGGAAGAAAATTGCTTCTGTTTCTTCTACTTTGTTTTGCAAATGCTATGTATTTATTATATGCACAGAAGATGTTTTTGTGTTACAAATTCACGGTGAAATAAAATGACAGAAATGTTTTTTTTTAATGATATTTACCTCAAACGTTTCAAGATATGTCTCACTTGGTAAAGATGCTTGCTAGGAAACTCGATGGCGTGAGTTAGATCACCAGAATTCCTATGGTGGAGGGAGAGAACTGACTTCAGCAAATTATTCTCTGACCTTCAATGACACATTCCTGTGGAATGTTCACGTACATGTATGTACACACAATCACTCAAAGATATTAAAATCGAATCAGGAATATCACAGCTTCTTGGCATTTAATTATATATTATTTAAGATACCTTCCTAAACTAACATTCTATAATTTCTGTGATGCTTAGAAACTAGAAAATTCCATATGATTTTTCAAATGTTCTTTAGCGTTAGTTGATCATTTTCATAATCCCTCCTTTAGCCTGCTCTCCCATTTCCCTCTCTATCTCTCCTGGTTTCGACTTTACCCTCCCCACCCCCTCTATTCTATTTCACTTTCCTTGGAAGTGATTCTCCCATCCACAAAACTATTCCTTAGAAGGTACCTAACCTCTTTGGCTAATTATATTGAAAAAAAAGGTTTTCCCATATCTTTGATACTTATAATAATTAATTTGTTTTGACTCTATGAGATCAATCTATCTTAAATTACTACTATATCTTAAAAATAATTTTGAAAAGATAGAGACCATACCTTATCTTTCCTGAGAGAAGACATCTCACTAGTAAAATGAGGTGTATCTTTTTCTTTCAGCTCTAGGAACTCAGTGGTACAGACACATGCATGCTCTGTTCATGTTGCCTCGGGCTCTATTGACATACATGTATCAATGTAGCTTTGTTCAGAAAGACTAATTCCCTTGGTGCCCACCAACCCCTCTGGCTCTTAAACTTAAATCCTAGTACTGTGGAAGATTTACATATGTGAAACACATATGTTTTACATATGTAAGTTGCATATATACATACATGTATAGATGTGTATCATATATATCACCCAAAGACCCAAGGTTATTGCCAAGTTGATATGTTGCCCTTTACAAACTGACAGCAGCGCCTCATTGAAGCAAAGGAAAAGTGGATGTACACCCTCATCTGTAACTCCAATATATCTCTAATTCATAAGCACTTGCAAATAAAAATCTAGTTTTCTCCAAGTCTCACTTTTTCTAGGGAAACAAAATACTCTTAAGGGCAGGCTGCATGCCCAACAGTAGACGGAAAACAGAAAATGAACTCAATGGCTTCTTTGAAGGTTCTTTCTCCCACAATATCATATCATGGCTTTTTCTTTCTTACTTTTTTAATTTTATATTTTTCATTTTTATTTTTATATATTTTTCTTTTTTTCACCTTCCAAATACATATAATTTCACCTTACCTGTACATATAATTTGGCTTCTGGTGTTTTTCTTCTTATGGAAGTCCTGAATGTGAGAAGGAGGGAGTTGCTGTCTTTATATTTGATTCTTGGGCCTTTTCTTGTGCTCTTTTCCTTGTCTTTGTTTCGTCCTATTTAGATGGCTTTGTTTTATTTTTTTATGGCTTTGTTTTCTTTTATTTTACTTCTATCCCTTGGATGCCTGTTTGTTTTTCTATGAGAGTTGAAGGTGAAGAACTGATGGGAGTAGAGAAAGGGAAAACTATAACTAGTATATCCTCTATGAGGAAAAAATATGATTTTCAATAAAAAGAAAGAAATCAAGAATCATGATGCAAAGTATCACAAATATTTCAAATAAGTTTGTCACTTTGGATCCCTGGTATATCAAAACAATAGAGTAAAATAATTGTTAAACACAAATACACATAGTAAATTTTTACTACATTTTACTATCTATATTGCTGGTATATGTTAATCATGTATCATCATGTGTATTGGTATGCATGTGTCACAGTGCATGCTTGATGATGGTCAGAGGAAAATTCATGGGACTTGGTTTTCTCCTTCTACAATGTGGGTCCTGGGTATTCAACTAAGGGGGTCAGCACTGGCTGTAAGTGTCTTTACATACTGAAAGGTTTCACTGGCCTTCAAATGCGTAGTAAAAAGAAAAGTAAAGTAGGCTATTTTAGTGGGTATACATTTGGAGAAAATTGGCAAGCAGTGATGCCCATGGACTAGCATCTAACAACATCCACGCAGTAAGTAATGAGCTTTTTTTTTTTTTTCAAGTCATTTAACCCTCGCTTATTGAGTCATTATAAGAGATTTTCTAATTAAAAGTAGGAAGATGTAACTGTGTTTTCTTCATGGCTTCACTTGGTGACAGAATGCAGTTTGATTTAAAGAGAGACTTCCAATAGACTGCAGCTGACTGATGGGTTATCCTCAGCTTAGGTCACGGAGTCCAACTTTCTAGGTACTCTCTGCAAAACCCTTGAACTTTCTCACAAAAGTATAGTCTTAGACAACAAAAGTAATAACTCTTAAAGATCCATAGCGGGCGAAGGCTAGACAGATGTCCATAATCAGTTCATATAAAAGTGTATAGAAGAAATTGACACCATCAAATGATTAAATGTATTATTTAAACCCTAAAAAAGCAACCCTCAACACACACCTTGCTCAGACAATGGGAAAAGATAAGAATTATTGATGACTTAGAAGAAAACAGCACTTACATTTGTTTAAAATGCAATTAATACATTGCAATTTCCAACGACGATATTATTATTAAACAAAAATGGTAATTGCAGAGTTACTGGTGTTCAATAAAAATGTTAATTTAATAGTGAGTGTGTGTATCACAGAGAGTAGGGTTGATAAGAGGCTGTGTTTTACGGGCCGTGGTAGCTCCTAAAATTTTAAGGTACTTAGCTACCCCACCAGCCTCTGAGTTGGTAAGAACGCATCTCATTATCTGTCTCTGCATCAGTGTTCTCCATAGTCTTAGAACAGACGTTTGGAAAATAATACTTTATTTCACTCAATTATATGTATTTTAAAAGGTTTTAAATTCTTTCCAGATGTTTTATATGTTTTGAAAAACATCTAATTTTATTGTCTATAAAGGGGGCAAATTCACATAATTTATGATCTAGCTAGAATGTTAAAATGTTTCAGGTTTTTTTTGTATCAACTGATAATATGTCCACACAGCAATTGATTAAAATTTCAGACACAAAGAGGAAATGATACTGTGAGTTCTTGAAGCTCCAATGGTAAACATTGGCAGGAAATTTTATAGTGTAGAATAATTAAGTAATAGTTTAGAAAGTATCTATGAATCGAGACCTGTAAGAGATAAACAAAAATGTTGGCAAAGACATTAAACTTACATTGTCCCAAAAGCCATGGCTGGTTTGTGGAGTCACGTGAGTCTATTGCATGCCCAGCATTCAGGTTTAAGGTGACTATTCAAAATGGAAATTAGGTACCTCAAAGCTTAGCTTAGTTCTCTGCTTAACCCTAAGTGTCTGAAAAGTCACATATGATAAAACACATGCGAATGCTGCTGGCTTGAATCCTATATCCCTGGATATATTAGTATGAAAAACGAACAAGAAGCAGGAGAAAGCTGAGCTCAGGTGTGGCGAGGTGTGTCACCACAGTTGTTACTGATATTGGTAATGGATCTTCTCCCTAACAGCGACCTCACATAGCAAGCTCCCTTCCCTATGATACTGGGAACTTTATTCTTCTACCTGAGAGAATCATCAGGTGTCCTGAGTTAGCCCTTGAATATTCTTTTCTATCATCTCAGAGGATTCACACTCCAGTGACTAAACCACGAGTACTTTCCTGTATGTACTTGCCTGCATTTAAAAATGAACCAGTTCACATTAGTAAATGAATAATGTCCTAAAACTCCATAAGGACTTTAAAAGAAACATTTCTTAAATTATATTTACAGACAATTCTCCATTAAAATCACTTCCTTTTCTTATGGAAAACATACTAATTTTCTGTGATAATTTGCCTTTAACCAAGTTTCTTACATTCTCCTCCCTCTAAATTTAAAATACCAGACAATCACACAAAGTACACGTTTTTCTTTTCTCCCACAACTGCTTCGATAGACAAGGTGAGGAGCTTTGTGAGGGGTAAGGGGGAAATGTCAATAGGAAAACCAACAACATTAAAAACAATAAAAAGCACACAAGTGTTTACAACAGGGAAAGTGTAAGGCATTTATCAGGATTTTTCAAGAGACACAAGCAAAATAATGAGAGAGACAGATGCAAATACAAAGGATCTCAGGAATCAACCATTTCTTCTGGGGTCCCTTCACAGTGTTATCAGTCACTTGGCTCAGTGCACGAATGGGGGTGGAGGAGGAGTTCCTGTTACAGATGAACCGGAAGAAAGCTTTCTATCTTCACAGGATGCTCTCAGTGTGGCTCTCAAAAGACCTTCACCTGCCAAGCTACACAGGCAAATGCTCATTTTATCCTATCAGTGTTAACCTATAAACATATACATTGTTTTGAGCAAGTATTTGGTACCATAATCTAGAAAATTGATAGCAATAAAATAGATAATACAATTATCTATTATAACATAGCTACCAGAATCATAAAAATGGTGTGGGAGGCTTAAATATATATGTAACCTTAAACATAATTTCTCCAAAAGTGACAATAGTATAAGGACACAGAAGCATTTTTATGATTCAATTTCATACAGAAAAAAAGACAGACATTTAGCCAATTCCTTTTCAGAAAACAATGTAAATTTAATTGTAAATTGCAAATATTTATATTTAATTTCAGTTAATGGCTACAAACTATAATCCTTGAATCTTGGAGAGTTTGGCCTTTGTTTTCAGTCTCCCTCTCCCTCTCTCTCTCCCTTTCCCTCTCCCTCTCTCCTCCTTTCCCTCTCCTTGCCTCCCCCATCCTACCTTCTACGTACATACAAACACACACACAAACACACATATAAATTTTTATACATTGTATACCCACATATAAATACATTGATAAGTGTGTAAATGTGGCCCATGCTTGTGAACTCAGCATGGAAGAGGTGGATGCAAGACATTCAGGTGTGTGGGTCACACCTGAATAGCCTGGATAGCTTGGGATGACAGCGAGATCAGAGGTAGGCTTACTTTCAGGACTCTGTCTCATGGCAGGTAGTGGGAGAGACTGGAGATAGCTCAATGAGTAAAGAGCTTGTTTCAAAACACGAAGGTCTTCAGAGCCCACTTAAGTGCGAAGGCGGATAGAGGAGAAACCCTAGGGTTTAAGAGCCAGTTGCCCTAGTGTAGACAGAATCTTACCTCAAAACCTCTAAGGCAGAGACTGACACCCAAGATTATCCTCCTGCCCCCACAACGTATGCATACTCATACTCACAGTACACACACACACACACACACACACAGAGAGAGAGAGAGAGAGAGAGAGAGAGAGAGAGAGAGAGAAAGAGAGAGATTATTTTAAAACCAAGAGCCATTTTGACTTAAAAATTAATAATTTCAACAACCAAACAAAAGATGCAATTGCTTAGTGATACTGCATTGCATTTTATATTCTACCTTTCCATATAGTAACATTCTAGTGCTTGATGAAGTCACTTTCCTTAACACACTACACAATGACGCTAATTATTTTTAATAACATGCTTTGATGTCTGTCTCCTCGGCGATATAAGTCATTCCTTTATGGTCATTGTAATGCTGGGCAATGATAAGCTCAGTAGACCCAGTTAATACAAGTGAAAGGTAAGAGTTAGCTAAATAATGTGTACCACATACTTGTACGAGGCACTAATTTAGAAATTTGGAGCAACCAAAGGGAATATCAATGAGGAATAACCTAGAGCAAGAAGAACTCAGTTTGATGAATTGGTCTATATTAAAGAAGTTCTCAGACTTTTTTTTTCTTTTCTCAACTATAGCAATAAAACAGACAAAACTTTCAAGTGAGAAAGTAATATTTTACTCTTGGAAAAATGAAAACTTCGAACCTTTTCCTTAAGGGAAGAATTTTGCATTTAAACCATTGGCTCTTTAGAGACTTTTCAGGATGAAAAAAAAATCAAAAGATTCATTTTACTTGGAGCATTAAAAAAGATGAAACACAAGGGGCTCCTGGTAGTTCTCTCATTTGAGTTCAGTGTCACGATGGCTTGATAGGGCCTGAACATTCATTTAAAAAGATATGCCAAGTAATTAAAAATATTGCAGGTAAGTTGAACATTTGACCTATTTGCTTATTTTAAGCTCTGCCTCGGGATCACTCCTATTCCATATTGGAGGCTATTCTGCAGAACTTATAGGCCACGCATATATTTAGCATGATGAATGCCTGTGCTAAAAGGCTACAGGGTGTCCCACCTGAGGCAGCATTTTATATAAATGTGGAAACTTAGTGTGAGATTGAGGTTTACTGTAGCACGCTAAGGAATTAAGAAAAGTTATACTCCAATATATGAATATTCAGGAGGAATAGCCCATAAATGTATTGAGTTTCCATCAAAACTCTCAAGCTGGATGATAAAATACGGCTTTAAATGAAAGGATTTTATTTTCATTGCTGTGTTTGTTCAACATTATGTTTTAATGTCCTCATTAATGTATTCATTTATATGTTCAACTACTCATTTATTAACATGTGTTGTCCAAGCATCAATCCTGTCTCCAGAAGCTCCACAGTCACACATAGTGGAGAGGAGGAGACGATGACAAGTTCCAGTCTTTACCTCGGTATCTAAACACTATAGGAAAATAAGTACAGGAAAACACAGGATACGTCTTTTTGTCCATTAAAAAGAAAACTGGAAAAATTAACTTGCAATGATCAAATATTTATTTCAGCTTCTAGCTTTGGAGGTGGCTTTGTTTGCTTGTCTGTTTCTTCATGACAGATGGCCTCCTTGTTTTGGCATTTGTGGTGAGTCAGGACATTGCAGCAGGTCCACAGGACAGACTAAAACCCCTCACAAACAGAGCAGCAAATCAAAACTATTGATTAAAACAAAAAGAGCAAGGGTGGTGGTTGGAGAATGTTAGGATATGCAATCTGCTCTAAGATCATTCCCTCAGTGACCTAATGACCTCCTATAAATTTTCTACTCTGAAACGCTGTACCACACACACCTAGACACAAAGCTTTTAATGTATGAGCTTCTGAAGAATAGTTATGGTCTAAATCAGAGGCCCTCAGCCTCCGGGTCCTGATTTCTTTGGGGGTGGAGGGTTGAACAACCCTTATACAACTGAATATCAGATATTTACATTGTGATTCATAACTGTAGCAAAGTTAGAGTTGTGAAGTAGCAATGAAAATATTTGCATGGCTGGGAGTCAGTCTCCACAACATGAAAACCTGTATTACAAGATCAAAGCATTAGGAAGGTTGAGAACAAGCGTTCTAGACCATTGGAGGTTTTGATGGTTAACACTTTCTGTGTGATGTGGGCACAACGTGATGGATCAGAAGGACGAAGTGTGCAGTTTGAGCAGACGTGCTTTCACAAGCCGCAGTGAGTAGCTGCTTGCCCAGAAAATCTTAAAGGATGGGAGGAGAGAGATATAGCTTGTTGGGAAACAGATCATTTTGAAAGAAATAGAAACAATATACAAAACCCCAGAAATTGGAGTGTGATTGACATTTGGAAAACACCAGACAGGCCCATTGCTGGTGTGGAAATCCAATGAAGGAAATTTGAGTCTTTTTTCTTTTTTCTTTTTTTTTTTAAGAAAACAATTATGTTTTTGCTAGATATGGATCTAATGGAAGACAGCAGTTGGGAATAAGATGATATAATGTAGGTTTCAATAGGAAAACGTAGCTTCTGCACTGAGAATTGCTAATACGTTAGCTAGTTGTAAAGCTGTTGCTCCACTCAAAATCATTACCAATAACCCAGATGAGAAATGATAGTGACAGATTAGGTACTAGACACTGGCCATCTGCTAGATGTACTCTGACTCTACAGCAAATAGAATCTGATCACCAGAGACACTGCTGCCCCTTTCGTTTGAAGAACAGACTTGTTTGCTTGTTACTAGGGGTTGCCAGTTACAATATAGCATTCCCAGCTTAATTTGAATTTGTGATAACCTTATAATATAATTTTTAGTATATCACATGTAATTTAGTTTTCACCCAAATTCACCCTATGTAATATATAGTACCAGAGTTATTTTAAAATGGGATTTGTATTTGAAATCAAATCTAACTGGGCATCCTGTGATTTTATTTGACAAATACGGGCATCCTAATTTAATTTATCACTCTCCCTAGTTCAGTGAATATTTACGTCTTGCTTTTGTTGAAACTGTTTTATGCCTTTCTGTGCATGCAGATGCATCATTCTACTAACTCCAACCCTCTCAAGCAATGACTTTTCCTACAAGGCCCCAGGATCCGGTGAGTTTTTTTTTTCTTTCTCACTAGGGTACTTGCTTTATATCAGTTAGAGAATGATCTGAAGGGCAGGATAACGGTTATCATTTTCTCTAATCTCTGCCACAGTGACCGATCATATCTAGCATCCTGCATCCTGTGTCTTGTATCCTGCACCCTAAGTAATGGAGAAGGCACTACTATGCTGTGTCTCATTGTTCTAGGGAACACCATTAAAAAAGACACTTGCTCAACTATGTTCAGACAAGCTTTATTCATAATCGACAGAAACTGAACGTGACCAAGATGTCCTTCAACCAAAAAAAATCTAATGAAAATGTGGCGCATTCACACAGAGAAATACAACTCAGCTATTTAAAACAAACACATCATGAGCTTTTCGGGCAAATGGATGAAGCCAGAAAACATCATCCTCAGTGAGGTAACCAGGACACAGAGAGACATGCACAGTACATCCTCACCTGTAAGTGTATATTAGCCGTAGATCACCATGTTTCAATCCACAGACCCCATAAAGCTAAATAATAAAGTGGGCCCAGGAGATGATGCTTGAATCTGACCAAGTAGAGGAAAAAAGAATACACATCTGAGGCAGACGGAAGAAAGGAACTGGGAGGGAGAGGGGAGGGGAGGGGAATAGGGGTGGGGATCAGATGTAGTTAGAGGTGGGGACAGAGGGCTGGGAGAGAAGAGGGAATTTGATGTGAGGGCCCATCTCTCGGACTAGTTAGGGACCTGGAACTGAAGAGGCTGCAGGGACTCAATGCGAGTGAACCTAGCTGAGGTTCCTAGCAGAGGGCTGTATAGAGGCTGATGGGGTCACCTGCTGTAGCCAGGGGGGATTTCACTGGAGGGAAGGGTATAGCAGCCCATACACAAAACCAAAATTTATCCTACATATAAAAGATGGAGCACAGGTTGAGGAAATGGCCAACCAATGACTGGCCTAACCTGAGACCCAACTCATGGGGGAGAGTCAACCCCCGAGAGTATAAATAATGCTCTGTTGTACTTGAGAGCAGGAGCCTAGAATAACTGTGTTCTGAGATATTTCACCCAGCAGATGACGGAGCAGGTGCAGACACAAATACCCAAACATTAGGCAGAGCTCGGGGAGTCTTGTGGAAGGGTCGGGGAAGATGGAGGGAGTCGGAGGAACACCAGGAAGAGGTATACAGAGTCAACTAACCTGGGTCTATGGGGCTCACAGAGACTGACCCAGAAGGGACTGGATCTAGAACCCCTACACATTTGCAGCAAGTGTGAAGCATGGACCTCATGGGTCCCCCTAACAACTGGGGTAGGGGCTGTCTCAGACTTTGTTGAGTCCCAAAGATCCCCTTCCCCTACTGGGCTGCTTTGCCTGGCTTCAGTGGGACTGGCAGATTGGTATCCATGGAGAGCGTCTCCTTATCTGAGGAAAAGGGGTTGGAAGGATGGGTAAAGGGCGAGAGGTTTGAACTGGGAAGAGAGGAGGAAGAAGGAGGGTCTGTGACCAGGATGTAAAGTGAATAGATAAAGGAAAGAAAAACAAAAAAGGGAAAATGAATTAAAATAACAATGACAAAAAATAGAAATTCACTTTGAACTTGAGGTTCCCAGCTATTTCAAACCGCTCCTGCCTACACTGTCCTTTGTTACCGGTTACTGTTTTTCAATTTTTCACATGTTTTGTTCAGTAACCTCTCTTCTTTCCAAGATCTTCTGAAGGCACGGGATGTTTTTTCATATGTAATTATTTTAAACAGTAACTTGACAAACATTTGAGCTCACCTTTTTTTATTTGTCTTGTGAACTTTTATCACTCTCTGGTGGCTTCAAGCCAGCATAGGTATTTGTGATTCCTGAGCTTTTCCATCCTTTCCATTGCAAATTGTTCATTACCAATATTGTTGGAGACAATATTTTCTTCTACCTTCTACATGCCAGGGGAAATAAATCATATGCATCTTGTGAAAATTCACGGAGACAATTACACCACATTTCAATCCAAAGAGACTAGAGAAAGGTGAATGCTGGCCTGGTTGTAATCAGCAAGAAAAAAAAAAGTTGCCACAAAGGAGAATTCAAATTAATATATATATATATATATATATATATATATATATATACACAAGTAGGAATCCTAGTACTGAGAGAGGAAGTAGACACAAGCCCCATCTGAACTCAGAAGCTATTTCCAATTAAGAATCACCCACAAAGGAAAAATTAGTTTTCCCACACATAAGGAGAGGTCCCATACTGAACAGTAAATGGCCAATGCACAATACACTCAATGTTATCCTTTGAGGGTATATGTGTGTGTGTGTTTATGCTCTGAGAACTTTTTCCTTTTAAAAAATCTTATAGGTCATTTTGCTGAAATATTCTGGTTTCTGAGGTTGAGATTTTATGAGATTTCTGTGTGTTCAAATGTGTGTCACTGCATTTGTATGTATTTTTCTTGTGATTTTCCTTTGTCTTTCTTTTCTGTTTGTTTTCATCTTATTTTACTATAGTAATTAAGTTACTATTGATTATTATTATTATTATTATTATTTAGATGGCTGATTGTTTCTTAATCAGACATTCATACATACATGACACACAGAGTCAGAGACACAAACAGAGACAGACATAGACACGAGAGAGAAGAATTGAATGGGCAGGGGTTTAGGAAGTGTCTGAAAGGAGTTGAGGAACAAAACATTATAATCGGAATATATTGTATGAAAAAATCTATTTTCAATTTACAAAATAAACAACATTCTGACACATGAATAAAAAAGTACAAAAGTGTAAGACATGGTGCCTAACACAATAGTACGTCTTCACTTGCTTTCTAGTTTTCATAAACCCAGGTATTGCTGGGAGCACTCATAAAATCATGTGACAGGCACTCGCGAAGCATCAGTCCTCCTACCTATGAAATTCCACCTAACAATCACTTAGTTTATCCAATGTTGATTCAAAATTTAGAGAGAATGTCCCTCTGTGTCTTCTTATCTGGTTCATGAAAGGTGAATCAAATGGCAAAGACTTCCTCAGCTTAACAAGGCCACAAATAATTTACCTTCACTTACGCTACCTATCACTTTCCACTTTCTGTTCCCCAGAGTTATTGCTTTTAAATAATTATTATATTTTGAGCACATAATTACATATTCTCCCCTTAAATTTCCACCCTCCAAACCCATTGTATATATAATCTTCCTCATTCTTTTCCAAATTCTTGGCTAATTTTTTATGTTCATATATATATATATATATATATATATATATATATATATATCCTAATTCCAACAAACAAAAAGCACAACCTATCCTGTTTAATCTGTATAATGCAGTACTTGTTTGTATGTTTTCTGGGTTTTAGTTGTGCTTTTCAATGTTAGACTATTTTCTCCCAGTCTTAGCATTCCTTAGTTGACGGTGGTTCTTGGTGTCTGAGACCTCCTGGAGTTTCTTCCCTCCACTCTAGTGAGTATTTCTTTTGTTTCTGTCTTTGTTGAGCTCATATTCAGAGAGTCATGTTGGTGAGACTTTGAGACTGTACCATGTAACACCACTAGGAGCAACAGTCTCTTAGCAAACTGCCTAATGTTCTGGATCCAACAATCTTTCTGCCCTCTTCTCTGCAATGCTCTTTGTCCCTTAGGTGAGTAAGATGTTTTGTGGATTTATCTATGGAGACTAGACTCCGCATCTGCATTTTGATTGGTTGTGGCTTTCTGTAACGATCTCTATCTATTGCAAACAGATTACCCTTGTTTGAGCAGTGAGATTGAAACTTATCTATTAGAACATATAATTAGATTATTGTTGGGTACTATTCTTTTTTCGAGAAAAGTGGTGGTTGTAGGTTCTCCTCCAAGATCCACAACTTCACCAGACCTACTGGGTAGTCATTTGTAGGCATAATCTCTTCCTGTTTGAGCAGCTCTTAAGTCCCACAAGAGAGTTGATGGCTATAGCCAAGCTCTGTGTACACTGCTGCAATCTTAGTCCCTGTGCCATGCTGGTCATTGTTGTTCATAGGAAACATAGATGAGTAGGACAGTTAGTAGCTTCCTGACTTTGGAAACTTGCATAAGGGTGTCTGGCATTTTGAAAGATAAACCTTAGAGAGGGGCTTTCAGATTATTTCCAGCTCAGGAACATCTGGGCCACCTGTTGCAGTGAATAGTATCTTCAACAACAGGGACTTAAGTTTCATAACTAGGGAACAACCAAAGGCAACAACAGTAGCCTACAGTATTGTGGGATTCTCTTGGACAATTCTATCAAATACTCAAAAAAAAAAAGCCACTAATGATTGCTGTTGGGGATTTTTGTCTATTGGAGGGAGCATTGTCACATTGTCAGGTCAGACTGGAAAAATCTCCTTTAAATAATATATTCATATATTAACATACATATACTACTAGGAGTTTACACAGTTGATTTACTAGTTTCATATAATTTTTTCAAGGATCCTTATTGTTGTTTTCCCATGGTCTCTCATTCTTATTTATCTCCTGTACTCTAAATATTAGAGTGACCAACCCATTTATCCATTTCCCCAATCAGGTCATATTTTTTATTTTAAAATGTTTAATTTTTTATTGGATATTCTATGTATTTACACTTCAAATGTTATCCCCTTTCCTGGTTCCCCCCTCTCCCACTTGCTCCCCCTGCTTCTATGAGGATGCTCTCTCTCCCATCCACTCACTCCCACCTCAACACCCTGGCATTCCCCTACAGTGGGGAAAAGAGCCCTCACAGGACCAAGGGCTTCTCCTTCTATGGATGCCCAACAAGGCCATCCTCTGCTGTATACTTGGCTGAAGACATGGGTCCCTCCATGTGTACTCTTTGGTTGGTGGTTTAGTCCCTGGAAGTTCTGGGGGGGTCTGGTTATTTGATATTGTTGTTCTTCCTATGGGGTTGAGAACCCCTTCAGTTCCCCCACTCCTCCCTCCAACTCCTTCATTGGGGTCCCTGTGCTCTCATCCCCTCTATATCCCCACCCCACTCACCCAGCTTCCAGTACACACTGGCAATGGTCCCTTGTTAATTTCTTGCTTTCCAAACCTACTCTAGGCTGTGTACTGTCTGAAGTTTTGGAGTGATGGCTCTCACATGAGAGAACATATGGTTTTATCCTTTCTCAATAAATACAGTGTTTTTTTTAAATCCATTAAATTATCTTCAAATGTCATGATTTTGCTGGTGATTGATCAATTGAAGGACTTTTTTGGCTACTACAAATAACGAAACGGTAAACATTGCTAAAGAAGGTTCTAGAGTCCTTTAGGCATATGCCAACATGTGCTATAACTGGATCATATGGTAGTCTAAGCAGTTTGATAATTGTGTAAACTAATTTTGAGAATTGTTGGCCTCATTTGTCACCTAATCAATAGTGAATGCAGTTCAGCCCTCCTTCCAGAAATTGTTGTCCTTGTTTGATTAATCTTTGCCATTCAGACTGCGATAAGAGGATAGCTCCAAGTTGTTTTAATTTGGATTTTTCTAATTACTAGAGATGATGAACATTTTTGAAGTATGTCTTTGTATTTTCTTGATATTAATGCTTTCAAATTAGTAGCTAAAAAGATTCCCTCCCATTCCGTGGCTTCTTCTTTATCCTATTGACACTTATTTAGTTATTCTGGATTTCTAAATTGTTGCCAGTTGTTGTACTCAATCCTTGGGTAAGTGTAGTCCTAGTCAGAAAGTCCTTTCCTACATGGAATTAATGTAGGGTACCACTATGCTTTTTTTCTTAGATGTTTGACCTGTTGGTGCAAGCAGATTATGTATCCTACCAAGTGGATGAGCGTTGTCTTATCAAGAAGTTTTCCCATAGAATTCAGAGATTTAGTAATGTGTGATATCATGCCATCTGCAAAGAGTGATAATTTTGATAACTGTTTTTATTTATAGCTCTTTAATTTTCTACTCCTGTCTTCCTTGTTCCAGCTTGACCTTTGAGGGAAGTATTGAACAGGGATAGTGGCCATCTATGTCTAGTTTTTATTTCACTGACATTGCTTCGCGTCTTTATTTACCTACAGAGACACTGGCTGTGGGCTTTGTGGTCCCAAGGCTTCAATTTTCCAAGCTTATAGATGGCTGGAAATATTACTTTCTTGTTGCAGTTTCCCTGCTTGACTACAAGGTCTTTGTGCTTTTAAAAATTTTCCTTCTCCACCCTAATTTTTTTGTTTTTAATTTGTTAAGCATTTGAGTAATTCTTAATCATGACCTTTATTTAAAATCTGATTCATTCACACTAGCTTTTCTCTTTTCCAGAAAATATTTAAATACTTTATACTTATTATTACCAGTTATAACAGAGGTTTTCCTCAACATATGAGTGAGCAGTCTCCCCGCTATGTATTTGTTGTAGTTTTTCCCTTATACTTATAGCCTGTTATTGTGGTAAATGATAAAAAAGGTTTCTTTTATCCCACTGTATGTAGGGCCACATGGCACCTGCAGGATATTTTCATCTCAATCAACAAAGTATCTCATCCCCTAAGCTCCATCTCATCTCACACTCACCATGGCTACTCTCTGAGCCCAGCAGCAATCTCTCTACCCATCCAGTTCCCAAGGCAGGTTGCTACCATGCCAGTTTCATACAGGGTCGGCCTATCTTGTGGCTCTCCTACTGTGGACTCAAGTTGCCACATGACAAAACACACCACACAATAGTCTCTGATCTAATTGATAAGGTATAATTTGCCCACCTAGACAGCACAAAAACCTGTACACACTCATCCCTTAAAATATTCAGATCACCTGTATCTATGTGCAGAGAAGAATCTTACTGCCATGTTCTCCCAGCTCCTTCTAGCTCCAGCCCCTTTCTCTTGCTTCTAACACTTTGTTCCCACATTGCTCCCTTCTCATATAATGACAGGCCTTGTTTTATCCTGTACCTGCCTTCACCTGCAGAATGACATCAACCTATAATCTGCCTCTCTCTGGAGCACCTATGCCCGAAAATGTTTTGTGCTTTTTAATGAAACAGTTTTGTATTAGGTACATCCTCAAATGCTTACAAACATTAATTTAGCATTTTTGGGTCTTATCTAAATGTGTCTCTCTAAACACCATTGATGTCAAACCTGATTCCATCTTATTTTCTTAAGTATCTCATATATCACAGTAAGTATAATAAGAAATATTTTACTAGATATAGATTTCTAAATGTCCAGATTAATTTTCAAACTTTACCTATCATTTCCTCCATGAGTTCAATCAATCTCTCTCTCTCTTTCTCCCTCCCCCCCCCTCTCTCTTCAAAGTATGTGATTTCCCAAGTGGTAAGATGTCAGCCATTGGGAGAAAAACATCACTTGTTATATTATCTGACAACATATGCATTAAATATCTCAGATAAATCTTATGGAGGCAAATGGGAAGACCTATCAATGTTACAATTGCAGTGGTCAAGAGAAAGACTAAATGAGAGCACAACATTTGATTCATCAGTGACAAAATACTAAACTGGACATTCAAAAATTAAACAGTATATTACATTTTCAAAACACCAGGAAGAATAAAGCCATTTTCATTCACTCAATTACTATGTGCACAAATGCCTGGTTATATCTATTTTTTTAATTTGCTTGACTCTTGTTTTTGTCTTTTGCAAAGCCTTTTATCACATACCACAGTACTTCTCTGAACTCCAAATTAGAGGTCTAACCTTTATTTGGAAGATAAAACTGATTGTTTATCTAATTACCTGTGATCCTTTCTTAGTGTACAGTATCTAGTATTCTTCGCATGCCTGGGCTTTAGTATATTGGAGTGTTTGTCTACAGCAGTGCTTATCTGAAATGCCAGCTTCTCTCCCCAGGTTTGAACTTTTCCATCTTTCAAGATTCATACTTTGAGCTCGATTCCTTCTGAACTCTCCCTTGACGTTCTTATTACTTTCCAGTTGTAATTTCTCACTTTTGTCATTAAATCATCATTAAATATCATCTGTGTTTAGTATTTAGGCAGGATGGCTTACATTCTTCTGTAGTTTGTATATATCCACGGTTATTTTCTCTACTTAATTTTGCAAGATTATTACCCATTATCGCTAGCAACAATCTTATTGATATGCAATGTCGATTATATGACTCTTTTTTCTTCGTTTGATTTTTTTTGTGAGCTTATCAATGTTTTAAACCCACACCACTTCCTTTTAGTTGATCTGTGCTTCTTGAGTCAAATCTTTGTTAACAGATAGGATTTTAGAACATTTCCCCTAGAGAGCTACTTCAAGCTATTTAAGCCGCCATCAGCTTCTGATTTAGCATTTTTAATAAACTTCCTAGGGCAAAGGATTAATTTCCCAGGACCCTCTTTATTCTTGATGTAGAAGTGCGCTGTGCAATCGAGGATGGATCATTGTCTGCCCGCTGTCCTCCCTGCATGCTCAAGTTCAGGGACAGAATAAAGGCTGGGCAGACAAACCTACTCATTGTCCTTAAAATTCATGGCTAAATAAAAATAGAAATGAACGCTTATGAGTGCAAATACAATGCTGCCACCGATTTAATGTTAGCATATTAAAAATATCTCTTCTGCTGAGATAGTTTATAGTCAAATAGCTTAGGCTAAATTGCCAACATGCATGTTGATTCTTTTTTTTTTTTTTTTTTTTTTTTTTTTTTTTTTTTTTTTTGGGGACCGGGCAGGGCCTTGTGCTTCCTAGGCAAGCACTCTACCACTGAGCTAAATCCCCAACCCCATGCATGTTGATTCTTAAGTCAATCTAGGAAAAGCAATTCTACTTCAGGAACAGCAAAGAGTGGACTGGAACATGTGAGCTTCAGCATTGTTGGGTGAATGTAAATTAGGAAAGTAACTCTCCGTAATTTCTGAATATTTTGAAAATAAACCCAAGGAAACCTCAAATCTTTCATCATATATATATATATATATATGAATATATATGCATATATTGTTTCACAAAATATATATCTGTGAATTAGGAATATACGTGTATATGTGTATCTGTCTTTTTGTATATCTATCTATCATCTCAAACTATTTTATATGATTCCTTGCTCTCAATTTTAAGTTCATGGACAAGACTTTCAAGGGATGGGAAACTGTGGGGAGCCACCTGGGAATTAGAAGACCAATGACATAGTTGATTGACAATAACCTTCTCATGACTTCTGGTATGGTCTGCTACAGCTCTTTTATGACAAACGCAGGCTTCAATCTTTGTTCAGGTACAGAGCACTGTGACAGGGCAGTACAAGTCAGAGCCAGTGGAGATCTCTTAATGAACGCCCTTAAAAATTATGAATATATTTACTGTAAAGCCTTTTTAAAATTCATAAGGTTTATTTGTCAAGTGCTGCTCTTATTTCATTAGCTACTAGAGTCCTATTCAAAAAAAGAATCACTTCCTATATCTATACATTAAAGAGCAGCCCTCCTCTGCTTATATCACTTAGACTCCTGTACCAGATCCTGTGCTGAGGGCTGATCTATTTACAGGCATGGCTCGTTTGTTTATTTTATATTATAACGTAATTAAAATATTTTCCCCTTCCTTTACTTTCCTCTAAATTTTCCCATACTCTTAGCCTTTCCTATCACTAATTATTATTGGGTTTATATGTGTACTTGTATTTACGTGTGTTTTCCTAAATAAACCTAATAGAGTTCATAGGTTACTAGTATGTCCGTTCCCTTCACCGACCATTTCACACTAGACAATCCAATGGTGTGCGTTTTCCAGGAGAAGACCACTTCTCCCACTCTGAGTGAATATTCCTGAGTTGCCTAGAGTTCTTTGTGTGTGATTGAGACATGATGGGCGTTTTATGCTCCCTTTAGCACACCTGTTGTCCCTGTTTATCTCACATTATTTCACATGCTCGTAAAACATTAAGGGTGTTATTTCTGACATTACGAGAGGAGACAATCTCACATTAAACTCCGTGATCTTCTGTTTCTTACGATCTTTCTGCCCCAACTTCCTCAGTGTTCTCTGAGCTGTAGGTGCAGAAGTTAAGTTGTAGATGTGTCCAGTGGGTGATGGCTCCATAGCTCTACATTTTGATTCATTGTGCTATTCTGTGGTGTTCACTATATGTTGCAAGGAGAAGTTGCCTTTATAAGGTATGGGGGTTACAGGTATTTGTAGCTATAAGGACATATTTATAGATTTTCATTACAAACTTTGCCATTAATATATCAATAGTTATAGATTCTCCTACAAAAACCAAAAATTTATAAGATTTGAGATATTTAGCTAGTTTTCTTTCTTTTTTATTGCATATTAATTTTCAGTATTCTTTATGTTGAATTCGTTTGACAGCACTGAACATTTTACAATTCTGTCTTTCCTCCAATATGTATGTCTTCCATTTTAGCCAAAACTTGGATATCTAAACTTTCGCTAACATATTTGGTTCTGCTACACTATTAATTTGTCTATTTTTGTGTTAGTACCACGCTGTTTTATTACTATGCTCTGTTGAATAACTTGAAATTAAGTGTAGCGATCACTCTTGCAATATTATTTTTTTCTAGATGGCTTTGCTATTTTGGATCATCTCTGCGTTCATACAAAATTTAAGACTTTTGTTTTGGTTGCATGTCTGTGGATAGGGGCCCTGGAAATTTAACTGGGATGGCACTGACTCTGCAGTTACTGTGATTTCATAACTGGTTAGTCTCTTGACCTATAGTCCAGCTTTAAAATGCATTCTTCTGCTTGCTCTTGTCTGATGTTGATTTCTTTTTTTGCTGTGGCTTTATTTCACTAGTTAATTGCTTGTTTCATCGATTGCTTCTACTTCACAGAGAAAACCTTAACAAGGCCTATTTTTATTTCTTTAGCTCTTTTTCTGATAGGAATGTGGTATATTTACTTTTTGTCTTCATGGGAAATTCTTTGCTAGATCATAAAGTATTTTATTCTAACCCAACATTTTCCCTAGAAGTTGGTGTATTTTTATTTTATAATTATTATTTAATTTTATCATATAATGGATTTTGATCAAATTTCTCCTCCCCTACTTCGTCCCATCTCATTTCACTTTGATCCTACTGAAATAATTTTAACTTCTATTGCTATCTTCTCTCTCTCCCTGTCTCTCTGAAACTTCCTCTTACCCTCTCCTTCTCCCTTCCTCCCACCCTCCCTTCTCCTCCTCCTCCTCCTCCTCCTCCTTCTTCTCCTCCTCCTTCTTCTTCTTCCTCTTCCCCCCCCACACACAGAGGGGTGAATTAAAAATTCTAATTTTTGTCTGTTTGATTTGAATTTCTTATATCTTTACTTCATGTTGTTTTATTGAAGAAGTGTGTCATTCTGTAAGGTGGCATATCATGGACTTTGCGGTAAACTTTCTACATCAATATGAGAAGTACTGGCACTCAAGCAGCAGCCACTAACTACATCCAGCTTTATTGGTGATTTTACTTAATTTGTGTGATTATGCCACTCCTTACTGTGAGGATTACATAATTAATATACATATATGTCACATTTTAATATATATTGGACTCTCTGAAAATGATTTAAGAAGCTCAGAATTCAATAGATTCCAGGGAAACCAAGACATCAAAAATGAGTATTAGGCAGTGTTTCTCACCTCCCCAAGGCTTCGACACGTTAATACAGATCCTCCTCTTGTGGTGATTCCCAACCATAAAATTATTTTCATTACTACTTCATAACTATAACTTTGCTTCTATTATAAATCATAATGAAAATATCTAATATACAGGATATGTGATATGTAAAGCCTATGAAAGGGTTCTTCAACCCCAAAAGGGTCATTATCTACAGATGAATTGCTGACTTAAACGCGTTTAGTATTTCTCGTCAAATGACCTGTTTTCTTCTACTAACATACAAGATATCCAAAATATCAATGTATCTTTATAGAAGATGGTGAGATGGACATTATGAGACATTTAAAAGTAAGCACAAAATATATCTTCTAAATTTTGTTTGAGATTTAAGAAAATCTTGTATTTAACATAGGTGTGCTAAGCCAAAACAATTAAACAAAATGTATAGAAAATAATTAAGGGAATTTTTAGTTGCATTTCAGGTACCCCGTCAAAAGCCCTTCGAAAGTTTGAAATGTCTTTCATGACTCTAAAAGGGTCTAAGGGGAATCAATGGGTTGAGAAATTTAGTGTTTCTAAATTTGTAAACAATAATGGAGGCAACGTTTGCCATGCCTCAAAACCCATATTTTAAAGTCTTGACTCTCAAGGCACATTGGAATTTAAATAAGTATAAACTCACAGAGATTTAATTGATTTTAATCATAGTTATTATTTCAATAACATTATAGTTCACATTTAATCGTATTATAATTATTGAATGCTGGATGTACCAGTTCAAAATTTAAATTTCAGGTTTATGATAATACAAATACCATGTATCCTCATTCACGAGATACATGAATTGTTTATTTCTACCTGTCTTAGTGTAGAAGATAGACAGCAACGGTTGCTATTTGCCATCTGAAGGCCAGCATCCTTCACTACCGGGTACACATTACTCACCAGTGGCACTGGATTGGTCAAGAATTAATGATGCAGTTGCATCAGAAAGAATCTCAACTCACAATATTTTCAACTCACTATGGGCTTGTTGTGAAGTGACTCACCGTACATTCAAGAACATTCATGTGCAAGTGTGGAATTGGACAAGTAGTTTTAGTACTAAGGAAATATTTTTAAGATCTTATTTCACGTTTGCATCATTCCTTCATATTTTTCTCATGTTTTAGGTCTTGTCTGAGAACCTTAGGTTAATATGTTATCTCTTCCTTAAAGTAAAGTTTTAATAATGCTGGTAGTTTTGAAACAAAACTTGAGACTTCTCAGGCTTCTGTTTGGCTGTTAAAATTGTTGACATTTATAGCTTAGAAATTAATTCCTATTTAAATAAAACTATCGAAGTAATAAACGTTTTTTAACCTACAGTCTATGGTTGAGGATTGAGTCTTATTAGGATAAAGAGGCTGTAAAAGGTAAGGAAAGCTTACTCACCATGAGTCCTCCAATGGCATAAAGAAGCTGTCAGTTGTGGGGATGGTTCTGAGGCTAAGGCGCTGTTCCCCCAATTGATATGGGTGTCTCCTGAGATGTTTTCCCAGAGGCTGACAAATACAGCAGCAGAGGATGCTATAGCCAACCACTGAAGTAAGAAAAGGGTCCCCAATGGAGGAATTAGGCAAAGGACTGAGGTAGTTGAGGGGGTTTGCAACCTCACAGGAAAACAACAATATCAACCAACCAGAACTCTCCACCCCAGCTTCCAGGGACTAAACCACCAACCAGAGTACACATGGAGTAACCCATGGCTCCAGCCGCATATGTAGCAAGGGATGGCCTTGTAGGGCACAAATGGGAGGAGAGGCCCTTGGTCCTGTGAAGGCTTGATTCCCCTGTGTAGGGGAATGCTAGGGTAGGAGAGCCGGGAGGGAGTGGGTGGGTGAGGGAGCACCGTCATGGAGGCAGGGTGTAGGGGAATGGGATGGGGGTGGTTTATGGAGGGGAAACAGGGAAAGGGGATAACATTTGAAATGTAACTAAAGTAAATATCCAATAAAAAAAATGCCACAGGCAGAAGGATAGGACTTTTGGGGCCCTGCAGGCAAGGGAGCAGATGCAGTAGAGAGAGGAAGAGACAGGCCAATTCTACAGGCTAGGGATGCTGAGCTGGGACTGACGGTGGCTGAGAAACACAAGTTGAGTGTAAATTTAGGGAGCTGAGCTGGAGTTGTGGGAAAGGCACGGTAGCTGAGGGAGATTGGAGGCGTCCGGCAGTTGAGCCAAGAAGGCAAGTTGAAATTGAGCAACAGTGTGTGTCTGTGCTTTTCATCCACGGATCCAATATTCATTTTCTGGGCAGGGACTGGTATCACTGTCCATTCCTAAAGTTAAGTCAGGGCAGCAAAAGCTGAACTCAATAGTCAGTGGTCATTGTAATGAATGTTTTGGGGTCACTACGTTTAAAGATTTTAACACTGAAAAGCTGTTATATAAATTGAGGCACCGTTTGCAAAGCAGGAAGTTGAAAACTATTTTCTATTTTTTTTCAGAGTTGATACTCTCAATGTGAATTTTCCTTTTCCAAATTATATATATTTCCCTTGAAAAATGTCTGCTTACGTGTGTTGGAGGACAGGATTAGAGTTGAATATCACTGCCCAGGAGAGCATCTTGTTTTCAACAGTATAGAGTTCATATTGCTACTACCTATGACTGTTATCTATGTGTTAAGACTTCAGTAAAGCCATTTTTCTTTCAAATGCATGATCGGTAAGTAGAGATTGCATAGATTACCTTTGGAAAAAACAAAGAAGCAGAAGTAAGAAATCATGGTTAGATTTTTCTTAATTTTAACCATGTTCTCACACCTGAGGCTGACTATTTTTTTTTTTTTAATGAAAATAACCTTTTGTACTGTTTTGTTAAAATTGCCCTCACAACGGCACGCCGGCTTCCTGCAGCCATGTGTTTAAAGTACTCTGGTGCTATGAAGAATATTTAATTATGTGATTATCTTCCATGAGGTGTACAGTTAATTGTCTTTACACCAAATGTAAATGATTTTGAACAATAAATGTGAATGAATAATGTTCTGGCTGTGAGTAACAGATGTCATGTGGATTTTGATTTCTCAGTCATTTTAAACCATTTCTTTTCAAGTCTAGAAAAGCAATTAGTTAAGATTACAAACTAATAACCATCAAAATCTGGGCTTAGCAACAAAAGGGGTTATTAAGAGTAGAATTCAAAAACACTGTCTTTGGAAGAAAATTCATTACGTTTATGCTCCTCAGATATCAAGTATGATTTTTAAGAAAATGCGCATAGCCTGTTTATAATTCTCCGAGAGTAGCTTCTTAGTATAAATCTTTGAAAGATTTACGGCACTGTCATATATGAAGCAGGCCTCCCTGTGGCTCTGAGTCTTACGTTGTTCTATTTTCTTTTGTACTTAAGGGCTAATGATGAGCATGAAGAGAGGCTCAGTGTTAGTCATACAGCAGTGAGCGGGGCTGCTTTCTGACAGTGTGAGGATGCTTTTGTTTGTTTGCTTTAATTTTTCTTTTCTTCTCTTTTTTAATCTATAAGGCATTCAGTGTCCTTCCCTTGAGGCTAGAACAAGGCTCCTGCTCATAGGTGCTAAATTCCTTTCGGGGTAGATGGCGAACATACAGTGATTAAAATTATTAGTGGGGTGTTCATGTTATATCGATTTTATACTAAAGACTATCGCAGTGGTAATTTTAATCGCGGCAACAACTTACCACTGTTTGTCTAACTCGGTGTAAGTGGTCATCTCTTCCAGCAGATCATTGTTCTGTCATGAATATTTCCACGCCACGCAAATCGTTTGTGACGGGCTCGCATCGCACGATAAGAATCCGCCATTTGCACACTGTGTCTCGTGAACCCTGCGCACATCTGTGATTTGCAGTTGCCTCCTCTGGTGTTGTGTAGAGTTTGTGCTTTCAGCTAAAACTGCAGTGAAACAGGACTGCAGTGACCGTGTCCTGTTCCGAAAATAGGGTGTCAGTGCCCTGCCCCACTCTTCTAGCTCTTAACTCTTCTGTTCACTCTATGAAAATTTTGCTGAGCATACGTAGCAACTATGTGTTTTATAAAATTTATGACATTATACATTAATTGCAACCCTTCCTCCTATGTTTTCCTCCTTCCGAACACTACTCTATACACTGCTCCACTCTTCTTTGAAACGCATGCTCTCTTTAGTCAATAATTGCTATAGCATGCTTACAGGCCTCTCTCTAATATACAGATATTTAGAAATACATATGTATGTCTGACGCTGTTCAGTCAATTTAATGTTACTTGTATATATGTTTTCAGGACTGACCATTTTGAACTGAAAAAACAATTACTGTGTTCTTCCTAGAAGAGAACACCTACTACTATTACTACTACTACAGCTTCCAGCATTTGAAAGGTGGGTGTATTATTTTGTGAGGGTTGGGTTGGGCCATTGTGTGCTTCTCCCCATCTATTTGGCATGACTCTTGGTAGCACCTTTTTTCAGTCCGTGTTCATCCTTGGGCAGTATGTCAGGGAGATTTTACTTGCATGGTTTTTGCCTTAAGAGGATCCTGTATTCTTTTTCTTTTAATTATTATATCTTCAGATCCACAATTTATTTACTTTGGATACCAATCTAGAAATAATATTGTAGGATTATATAGCATGTCATTTTTACTCCTTTGGAAAAAATGCTTATGCTGTTTTCAATAATAATAGGCTTCCCGTTTACATTTCTGTATTCGTTAGAAAGAAATACATTGTATTTTAAGCCCTAAATAATTCTATAAAGGATGTCAAGGGACTTTAAAGAAATTAATGATTATTTTAATAAGTATTTGTTTTCTAACTACATGTGCCAAAAGTTAATATCAGAACAAAATCTTATTTGAATGATAAATTTTAAGAGAAACCAATTCATCTATAAATACAAAGAGCATGTTATTTACTTTATAGACCTTAATCATGGATATAAATTAAATATAAATGAAATGTCGGACGGAACAAGAAATTTTATGTTCTTTTTACTTTGAATAACAGCACCAACTTTTGTTAGAGAACTTTAAGCTAATTAACAGCTTTTCAACAATAACAAATATGAGAAAAATCAAGCGGCAATTTTTTGAGTGTAAACATTAATATAAACCAATTAATTTCACTTGAGTTTTAATTTGTATGTTTTAATCACAGAGTAATTTCTAATGCATTCACAGATTTCTAAATTATCTGTCTCCTGAAAATTTGTTGACTTTTGTCTGCCTGTGTTCTCCTCATCCATACTGGAGACATCACATTGTTTAAGTGCAAGTCTTTCTTGTATGTGAGTGATTGTGCATGCTAAAAACATGTTGCTTAACTTGTTAATTGATTTCAAACTCCTTAGTATTCCCAGAAAAGTAAAATTTTTACAAATCAATTCATGAAACACTTTCAAACATGTAAATTGTCTCTTTATTGCACTTCTTATCTTGCTCAGGAAGTTTTCTGTTCTCTCTAATAACATAAAAACAACATCCCTGCAGGCTTTCAATTAATTTCTCTGTCAGTTTTTAAGATATTTCACCTCCTTTCCATGGAGCTTTTTTACACACACACACACACACACACACACACACACACACACACACACACACACACTCCTGATGTAAAACAGTTGCATGGCCCTTTTATTCTATTAAATTATCACTAGCTTTCTGTTTTCCAACTCCTTCCTTGCCTAAGCTTGGCTGTCCTGGAAATGCTCTGTAGACTGATTTGAAGTCAGAGATCTGCATGCCTGTCTTCTAAGCACTAGGATTAAAGGTGTGATCCACCAAGCCTGGACTTCAGCTTTTCTTCACCTAGAACTTGCTTTGTTCTAGGCTGTCCAGGAACTCAGAGATCTGCTTGTCTTTGCCTCCTAGGATTAAAGGCTTTCATTAACATGCCTGGACATAGACTTAGCTGGGTATGATCTTGCCCCAAGGTCATTGCTCCCTTAATTCAATTTAATAACCTAGAACACAGGATTTAGCTTCATTTCACTTCCTGGTGTCCCTTTAATACCATATATTTTATATTTTATTGCTATGATTGTTCAAAATCTTCTTCCTGAGACTTAACCAGAGAATGAAGTCTCCGCTAGGCTTTTTTGAGATTTCCTTTGTCAATGTAATTAATGTAAATCTCATTACCTTAACCTCAGGCAGACTCTTCATTCAAGGGCAAAAAGCAGCCACATTCTTCACCAAACGTCACACAAAGTCTCTGGGACCCATATTGAAATTCTTCACTGAAACCTCTTGGGCTAGGTCTGCGTAGTTTAAATCATTCTCAACAAGTCTTTTCTATTCTTACTTGGATAGCCCATTAAGCTCTACTTCAAGCATTCTATGGCTTTCCAAATCCAAAGTCCCCAATCCATTCTCCCAAACAAAAACATGGGTTGCCCTATGGCAGCAGTACCCCATGCCCAGTACCAACTTCTCTCTTGTGTTTTACTGCTGTGATCAGATACCATGACCAAGGCAACTCTTATAAGGACAACATTAAATTCGGGCTGGCCACAGGTTCAGAGGGTCTGTCCATTATCATCAAGGCAGGAACATGGTAGCATCCAATCAGACTTGCTTTGGGAGGAGCTGAGAGTTCATTTTCATTTGAAGCCCTCTAGCAGAATACCAGGCCGCTAGGATGAGGATCTTAAGCCCAAACCCACAAGGACACACCTACTCTAACAAGGACACACCTTCTAATAGTGCTACACCCTGGGCCAAGCATATACAAACCATTACAGTGAATTTTAACATTTTCGCTTACATATATTGAACCATTCATGTAACTCTGGGATGAGAGACATCTGATATTTTGATAATCTCCTCAATTTGCTCTTAAATTCTGTTTGCCAGTATTTTATTGAGAATATTTTTATATTTATGTTCATCATTGACACTGGCCTTTAATTTTTTTTTCGAGTATTTGTATCAGGTTAATCTACTTCCATAAAAGAAATTTGATATTCAACATGCACAGAATAAAGAAATAGCCCAACAGTTACATCTGCCACCGAGTTGGTGCACTAAAGACTCAGGAAAGAAGTGAAAGGGGTACAGAGAATTGTAAGAGACCAAGTTATGGACAATCAGGATTTATGATGTGGGATAGTGTCTCTGTGGCAGGAACAATTCTTTCATGAACTTCCAGCAACTTAAAAAAGAGGGAGGAGGAAGGAGAGAGGAAGGAGGATAGAAAAGAGACAACACTAAAGGTATGGATCTTTTTATGCAATTCTTTCTATTATTGATGGTTCATTAGGGAATTAAGATTATTAATATAGAGAGTAAATAATGAACGGTGTTTAATAATTGATGTTAATTTGGTTTGTGCCCTTTTCTTATACCTATGGTTGTTAACTGATATGGTATTGCTTATTTATTCCTTATGTCCTTCTGGATGTGTGTACTCTTCAGGCCAAAGTATTCCTCGTAGTGTCCTTTAGAAAGCCAAAGTACTAGATGTATTTTCATAAGTCTGTTTTTATAATAAAAAGTTTTTCTTCTTTAATTATAATCATTAGTTGTGCTGTGTATCATCGTCTGGGCCAGCAGCTTAGAGAATATTACATTTCTACATCCTTGCTTTCCAAGAATACGGTAAGAAGTAAATCATTTTGATTGGTCTGCATTAACATATGACTTGTTCGTTCTCTCTCACAGATTTTTATGAACTTTGCTTTATAAATTTGGTATTTGATAATTATGTGATATGGAGTTTCTTTTCTGGTTCTTCCTACTTCACCTGCTGTATCTCTCTAGTACCTTGATAGGCATCTCATTGATTGGATTAAGTTAACCTTATCTAGGTCTAGAGCAGGTACATGGTCTGTAGTGCTATGGATATTGGTAAGAGGAGTGGAAAGATCGCTCTGAGCATCTGAACCTTATGTTGCAGGGCATAAGACTTCATGTGTCCCAGAGGGGCGGGGCCGGGTGTCTGATATGGAGAAAGGGGGTGAGGTTTGCTTCTTCTGGGTTGCCAAGCTGAATTAAACTCCGTAAGGTTTTGCAGTGATGTGAGCAGTGAAGGAAGTGGTGAATAGTTTGTTCTGCTGTTGTCTTGTTTGTCTACCAAGAACTGTTTCATTGCCGTGTACTTTCAGAATCTGTTCCTTTCCACAAGATCTTCCCACAGTCCTTTGCGGGGATGTTTCCTTTGGCACTACTCTGCCTTGCCCAGCTCATTCCGTAATGAGGATTGACATCACCGAGATTACTGTTTTGCTTTTTCTCCTGCAGAGTGTGAACTTCAATCTTCTGCTGGAATGAGGCAAGTTTAACTGGTTTGCATGGATAGACCCAGTCTGGATCCAAAACGCGAGTTCAACCACTCTCCGCTCCTTCCCTCTTTCAATTTCAATGTGCGCAGTGGGAGGCTCGGGTGTCTTCAGCAATTGGCTGTAGTACACTTACTGTCTTCCTTCTTGTTGATGCTTTCTTCCAGACATTTCTGCATGCATTGTTTGTATGCTTTCCTAAAACTCACTATTATTTTGTATGCTTTGTGTTCATAAACAGGTAAAGTGTACCCCTAACATTAGATATACGTTTAAGCAACCTTGTACATTACATCTTTCTGGTAAAAATGTAATTTGGGAACTTTTATTTGAATTTTTCACTAGACTTCTTAAATGATTAGTCCTTATTTTTTCTTGTCTCCCAAAATGTGATCTTGCTGGAGAAGTCTTCCCTGATAATATCATTAATCTCATTGTTTCTGGTGTCCTATTGAGGCATATTATTGGACATTTTCCCATTGCGACTTGTTGCAAGGAAGCTACCATGATGAGAACACACATCATATACATTTTGTTTAATACTGAATTGCAGGTCATAATATGCACAGTTAAATGTACCTGGTAAGCAGCATCAATATTTGGTTGATGAAAACATGGAGTTATAAGACATTTTGCACATCAATGAGCTTTGACTATTGAAAATATGTAAAGAAAGCATAGCCTATTGTCATGGACTACATATCTTTGGTGTAGCTATCACATAGGCACGATGGGATTCATAATCAAATTGTAACTGCTAAAACTGAACCTTAATTGTCACTTTATTATTTATTAATAAATCCAATGTGAACCGAAGACTTGAACTTACGTTTACAGCATTTACTCTGTCCTTCTAACTCTGCAATTACTTTTCAAAACATCACTGACTTTAAATGAGTAAATAGCATGCAGCTAAGCACAGTGTCTCATCAGAAGTATAAATGTATTTTTGCTATTGTCTTTATGCAGCTAAGGGCACCATGAGAGCTCTGCTGAGTGATCAGAGGCAAGGATATATCTTAGATGACCCATATTCTTCTCTGTAGAAAAATCAATCTCTTCCTCTTTTACTATTTGTGAAGTTTTATACATTATTGCATGTTTATGATTCAAAAAAATATAAAAGAAAAGTCCCTCCAAGGACTAAAAGAAAAATTGAAAGCTTTAAAACATCAAAGTGAAATGCATATTTCATGTCATGGTGGTAAGAGCTGCATTATATTAGCGATTTAGCTATAGGATCAGTGACTTTTCTGTCCGTTACTGAATCTGTAATATCATAAGAAAGTTACTAATGTGATAAAAGTCTTAAAGTATTACTGACTTTCTATCATGCTCTTGAAGTGAATTTTTATAGTATTAGCAAAAACAGAGTTTCAGAATACCATATAAACTGACCAAAATGATAATAGAAGGAGCTTGAAAATCAATAATACAGTTTATTCTGCTGGTCTGTTTGAAGCTTCTCATATTTCATCTTGTGATCTTTCTGTTTTAGTGGTTTCTGTTCCTTGATGAGTTGCAGGGTCCTGGCTTCCTTTGAAACAACAGCTAGCCTACTATAGATTGTCTTGCTAAGAACAGACTTTAATTTTTCTCTATTAGAATTATTCACAGCAAAGACTGCTAACAAGGCATCTGTGATTCAATAAATGTTCCTGTCAGCTTTGTTAGAAATGATAATCTCAGTAAATGCATCAGCCTCTCAATGTCACCATTTGTGTTTCTAAGGGTTTTTCCCATTTATTTTTTATACATGTAGAAAGGACCTCCTGTCATCACAGGTACATGGTATATCTGCTGGGCATTGTGGGGAATACATTAATGTTTAAAGTAGACTTAATATTAAATAAAGGCAGGAACCATTTTTTCTACTAGAAATTTATTTACTGATGTGGGTTCATTATAGGTTGTCCATAACTACAATGTTACATAAGCTGAATATAAAAACATGCTTTAAAAACACTTGAATACCAGTCAGGTTCTAGGAAGTGGCTTAAGTATTTCAGAATTAATATACTATCATTTAAGGCAGAAACGTTGGTTAACTTATAGTTAATTTTTACCACTTCATGGAAAATTAAAATATGAAATATGAAATAAAAAGTATTCTTTATTACAAGAAGTGTTCCATATTTATAAAAGGTACAATATTAGTCATGTTCCCACAACTTATTTCTACAGCAGACTACAAACACAAATTAATAATTGAGAATAAGATAAATGTTTATTTAATGAATTTTGTCATTTTTTGTTACAGAGTATAAATAAATTATCAGTGACTTATAATTTTCTTTAAAGCCACTTTCTAATGATATTTGAACTTTTTGTATTTTTAATGTTTTAACTTAAAACATAATTACATTATATTTCCCTTCCCTTTCCTTAATCCAGCTTTTCCTCAGGTCCCTCCTTCCAACACCTTCCATGTCCACATGTGCACGAGAGCATGTGCACACTCTAAAATATACAGCTACAGCCTGCTGTGTCTGTTTTGCTCTTGTGTTTCAGGGTTGGCCACTTTATATAGACAACCAATTGGAGATATTATCCTTGTGAGATGGTGAGTCTTCCCCTCTCCGTACAGTTTCTTGCAGTCCCTTCTCATGAATGTGAGCCCCGGTGCCTTCCTCCATAGTTTAACTGTGTCCTCTAATGATGCCCTTGTTCAGATTATGTGTATGCAGTAATTTCTCTGAAAGGACATTTCACCACGATATCCTAGTGCTCTGGCTCATAGAGTCTTTCTGGCCCCTCTTCCGAGGTATTGTCTGAGCCATATATGCCAGTGCTCAGTTGTCTATAATTTGTTGATTTTTGCCTTGTGTCCTCTTGTACTTTCTAAAATTGTCACTATTTATTGTAAAGAAATACTGCATTGATGAAGACTCATATCTAAACTTATCTGTGAGTATAACTACAAGACTTAGAATGTGTTAGAGGAATTATGGTGTCTAGAAAAATGACAGTACTAGAGTTTCTGAAATCCATGACTTTGGTATCCCCAGTAAATTGCCTAGGTTTCTAGTGGCAAAGTGTTTTTACTTTGGATGAGTGGGCTTTAAGTCTAAAAGACAGCTGTCCATGACACCAAAATGGCTGTCCAAAATGGTATCCAAAATGGCTCCTGTTACACCTTTATGGATATTTTATCATGTTACTCATTGTTAGGGTTTATACATATCATTGTTGGAAGACTATTACTACTCTTCCTTGCAAACTTGCATAATGGTTCCTTGTATTATGGAAGTAAGAACACATGATGGGGGAAGGCAGTTAGGTCCAGGACCAATAATCTTAGTAATGTGTTATAATTATAAGGCATCTTCAACAATACCAGTTTAGCTTCAACCTCCGAGAGGTGTATAGGACAGCAGCCATAGTTGAGGCTCAATTAAACTACCATAAACAACTTCAGCAATGTGGATGGATATAAAATTAACTCAAATAAATCTGTAGCCTTCCTTTATTCAAATGAGAAAGAAATTAGAAATAACTCCCTTCAATAGCCACAAATAATATAATATATTACTCAAACAAGTCAGAAAAATTATTGAAATTGAAGAAGATCTCAGAAAATGGAGAGATCTCACATGCTCGTGGATTGGCAAAATTAACATAGTAAAAATGACCATCCTACCAAAGACAATCTACAGATTCAATGCAACAATCCCCATCAAAATCTGAACACAATCTTCAAAGACATGGAAAGAGAAATTCTAAAACATCTGAAAAAGCAAAACACCTAGAATAGTGAAAACAATTCTTAAGAATAAAGAACTTCTGGGAGAAATCACCATCGCTGACCTCAAGCTATACTACAGAGCAATAGTGATAAAACTGCACAGTATTGGTACGGAGACAAATAGGTTGATCAATGGAATAGAATTGAAGGCCCATAAATATAACCACACACTTGTGCACACTTGATCATTGACAAAGAAGCCAAAAATATACAATGGAAAAAAGAAACCATCTTCAATAAATGCTGCTATGCTAACTATCTGTATGAAAAAAATGAAAACAGACCCATATTTGTCACCTTGCACAAAGCTCAAGTCCAAGTGGATCAAGGACCTCAACATAAAACCAGATACACTGAATCTAATAGAAGAGAAAGTGGAAAAGAGCCTTGAACCCAAAGGCACAGGGGGAAATTTTCTAAACAAAACTCCAATAGCTTACTCTCTAAGAACAAGAATTGATAAATGGGACCTCATGAAACTGGAAAGCTTCTTTAAGGGAAAGAACAGATTAGGAATAAAAAATCTTCACTAACCCCACATCGATAGAGGTCTAATATCCAAAATATTTGAAGAACTCAAGAAGCTAACCACCAAAAAGAGGGAGGGAGAGGAGGGGAGGGAGGAGAGAGAGAGAGAGAGAGAGAGAGAGAGAGAGAGAGAGAGAGAACGAACTAAACAGAGAATTCATAACAGAGGAATCTCAATTGGCTGAGAAGTACCTAAAGAAATGTTCAAAGTCCCTAGAGAACAGGAAAATGCAAATGAAAATGACCCTGAGATAACACCTTACATCAGTCAGAATGGCTAAGATCAAAATCTCAGGAGACAACACATGTTGGCAAAGATGTGTAGAAAGAGGAACACTCTTCATTGCTGGTGGGTTTGCAAACTGCTACAACTACTCTGGAAATCAATCCAGAAGTTCCTCAGAAAATTGGAAGTAAGATATACCTGAAGATCCAGCTATACCACTCTTGGGCAAAGACCCAAAAGATGCCCCACCATGCCACAGGGGCATGTGTTCTTCTGTGTTCAGAGTTGCCTTGTTTGTGATAGCCAGAAACTAGAAACAACCCAGATGTCCCACAACAGGAGAATGGATACAGAAAATGTGGTTCACCCATTGTGTGGTTCACGAATTAGAACACCATACAGTTATGACAAAAGTATCCTGAGTTTTACAGGCAGGTGGGTGGAACTGGAAAATATTATACTAAGTGAGGTAACTCAGACCCAAATGTACTTTCATGGTATGTACTCACTAGTAAGTGAATATTGGCCCAAAAAGTACAGAATACCCAGAATACAATCCACAGAGCTCAAAAAGGTTAATGAGCCAGAGATTCCCAGTGAAGATGCCTCAATCCTATTTACAAGGGAGAAAGAAGCAATAACAGGAGGGTGAGGGACAGAGGGGTGGGAAAGGGGACAGGGAGGGGAAGAGGAGAACATGAGTAGGTATTGACTCGGGGGAAGAGAATGGAAACAGGCAATCCCAGGAGGTAGGAGGTCAGAGACCCTGTAGAATGTACCAAAGACATGGAAGGTGAGAGAATCTCAGGACTCAAAGGGAGGGAGCTTAGATGATATGCCCTCCGGTGGGAAGAGGGGACTTACAGAGCTGTCTCCAGTAGAAAGACAGTGCGTCTGACCTTATAATTGCTCCTGTCTGAAAGAACTGCATGGACAGAAATGCAGAGAAACCTGCAGAAAAGGAGGTCCTGTGACAGGCCCAAATTGGTATCCTGCTCAAGGCCTGACACTGTTATGAGGCTATGGTGTGCTCACACAAAGGGACCTATCATGGCTGCTCTACAAAAGACCCAACAAGTCAGATGACCCAAAATGTCAGATGCAAATATTTATACCCAACCAATGGACAGAACTGCTGACCCCTGTGGTTGAATTAAGGAAAAGCTGGAAGAAGTTGAAGAGGAGGGTGAAACTGTAAGAGGAAAAGGAGTCTCAACTAACTTGGACCCCTAAGCTTTCTCAAACACTGGGCCACCAACAAGGCAGCATACACCAGCTGGTTTGAGCCCCACCACACACACACACATACATACAGTTGAGGACTGCTGGTTTGAACTTAGTCAAAGAAGATTCACCTAACCCGCAAGAGACTTGAGGTCCCAGCGAGGGGGGATATCTGGTAGGGTAGAGATTGGGGTGATGGGGACATCCTCATTGCAGTGGGGGGAGCTATGCAAAACCCAACTAGAATATCCTTATATATTTATTTACTAGGAGTTATGGGATGTGGAACAGGCAGAGGGTGGACTGGGAGGGGGATAAAATTTGGACTGTAAAAAAAAATTAAATAAATAAATAAATAGAAAAAGATAGAATAGTTATATTTCTAGTTCCTTGTACTGGGCTTTTTATTCATTTTTGGTTATTGTGGTAAGCCTTGTCAGCTCTAGTGGAAGAAAGTGTTTCAGTTTCTCTCTCTCTCTCTCTCTCTCTCTCTCTCTCTCTCTCTCTCTCTCTCTCTCTCTCTCCTCTCTTGGTGTACATGTATGGTGTATGATTTTAGATAAATACAAAATAATAAGATTCCTTGCGTTTTGCTATCATGCTTAATCTAGCACCATTTTTAAAAAAATTAAAACACTACTTACAATGCAAATTGAATTAATCCAATCATATATTTACTGTGATCACATATTTCTCTAATCAAATAAATGTATAATTCCATGGTGTTATTGTTAGAATTTTTTTGAATGGTTAAAACCTATTGTATTACCAGTCATCTCATTAAAATACATTTTTTTTCATTTATAGTGTATCAATGGCTGTTAGGCAAAAACCCACCTAAATTATTGTTATATTTTTGTTAACTAGGTTTTCCTTTTGGGATAAACACACACAAGACTCAATTGTATGAAACTGCAACAGGTTATTTCATAATTTGGTGTATATTAAAAAAGAAGTAGAGTATTTCTCCTATGGATTTGTATATCACTAAGAAATGAGATCCAGCTATAACTTTAAAATATTGTGTAAAATACTCTCCATACACTGAGAATAAAAGTGACACACATGGAAAACTAGTGGCCAGATATCAGTCAGAGAAAGGGACACAAATTACGTTGACTGACAATGTTTATTTGTTTCGTCTCTGTGGTGTCTTAGTTATTGATTGATTGTGTTCAGAATGACTCTGTCTAATGATGTGTTCTTTGAAAACATTAATGCTCTAGAAAAGAATTTTAAGGCTGAAGAGTGAGTGCTACGTTAGTTGACAGTAACACTCACACCTGTCTAATAGAACAGACCACTTCTGATTGTCAGAGATGACATTTCTGTTTCTCTATTTCTTACATATAATTTTAATATATTTACTAGCAGTCAAAGCAGCCATCACATCCACTAATCTATTTTGAATTTGTATCATCTAAATTTTCCAGTAACTCTTTGGGAAGATTTTGAAAAAACATAAATTATTCATGATTGACAGATAAACATATATCACTGTTTATTTTTCAAAGTAAATTATATTTGAATATGAGCCAATAAACCTATATAGAGACAAAACACATGCACACATACACACACACATATACACACACACAGATGCACATGCATACTCACACACAAAGCTTAGCACCATATATGTAAAACTGATAATTTGTTTGGAACTCCATTTCACTAACATTGTGTGACTATTTGTAACCAAAATACTAAAATAAACTGAACTGCTTTCCATACTCTAGAATTAGCTGACTTTCATCTTTAATGTGGTTTTGTGGTTTGGTGTTCAATCCTTAGAACAATGAAGGGACATTCTAAATAGAGCTGTCAGAGGAGAACCAGTGTTGAAGTTCATCAGTGTTTGGATTACTGTTGCCTCTCCCACATGAAGTACATTGCCAACAGAGAAAATTCAGAGTTAGCTTTAACAGCCAATTCCAATCTCACTGGCTGTGTTAATTGTAACTGATTGCTTGATAAACAATTTTAAACCAGTATGAGTCTGTATGAGGGTTCTTCTCCCAAGTCTTGCTTTGGAAAATAGATTAATATTTCATGAATGTGAAATTTAAGACTCTACTCCTAAAACATACTCTATTTCTCCAACCTTATATTGAGTAGAACCTCTTCATTAATTTAATAAATATTCTGTGTTTGCAGGCTAAAGAAATAAAATCTCAGAAGTTGATAAGAGATTGCCTAAAGGCACAAGAAAAGACTGAACCATGCTGTGATTATCATTTCCACAAGTTTGCCTCACAACCATATTGGACAGCCAATAGTGATTTCATTTGCCTTTTTAAATCTATAAAGAAACCTGAAATATTATGCCACATGGCAGACAACTCTTACTATGTAGCCTGTGTCTCTAATTCAGCCAGCACGGGAGCTGATGAGGTTTACAGCCTTCTTGCACTAGCTACCCCTTCAAAACACCGCCAGAAACCACCAAAGCAAAGCGTCCAGAGAGGAAAAATAGATTTATAGCAGATATCGACTAATCAAAAATTAATTGGACATTTTCTGCATAAGGGCACCACTACAGTTGCTAATCTCGTTCAGATCATCGTTGAATTGATGTGCTTCAGAACAAGGTGACATCCTCTATTGTTGGTCAATTGAAAGAGAACAACAACGTGCCTGCAATTTGCCTCTCCCTTTGCAGAAATCTATTAGTAACTGTAAAAGCAATTTCTCCTAATAAGACAACAGTCAAATCACTAGAGAGGAAAGAGGAGGCAGCAACCCGCCAAGGAAGATCATCAACAGTTGCCCAGCAACCAAACCTAAGTGGTATTGTCAGTTTTATATTCTTTTCAATGCTCTAAATATCATTCTTATGAAAAGATCAAAGATAAGTTTTCCTGAAACAAATGTAAAGTAATAAGAAATTGTCTTTTTTTAACCAACAATCAAATATCTTAAATAACTTGACATTTTCACTCTTAATAAAAGTTTCAAATTTGAAGATAAAATATGCATCCTAATTTCCTAGTCTTTGTTTATATAACAACAAGCAAACAAGAAAAGAATCATGTGCACTCAGTGAGATTTAGACATGCTTCCTTAATTATAGCGCTCCAGGTCATTTCTAGAAAAAATAATTAAATGTCATTTTCTCAATTAATTAATTGAGTTTCTTACTTATCAAATGACAAAGGAAGTAACTAATTTACATGATGAAGGAACATGATAATTAATAAAAGCACCATGAATAATTCCATTTTATAGATGAAGAAACTGAGAATACAAAATGTTCAACTATTTTTTTATGAATTATACAACTAGGATTATTAGAATCCACCTCAATAATTTATTTCAGACCAGTAAGAATAGCACAAAAATGTAGTCAACCAGTTAACATAGGAAATTATGTATCTAGTTTTCTCAAAAATGTATCTATAAATTATGAATGCTCAGCTGAAAAGGAATAGTTATGCAGTCTTCCCAGCAATGTTTATGTGAAGTAAATATTATAATGAATTATGAAAAATATCATCAGTGTATGTTTTTTATTAATTAATTTACTTTATATCCCAACTATATTTTCCCACCCCTTTCTCTCCTCCTCACCTTCTCATGCCACTATCTACTCTCCTCCCTTTCTCTTCAAAAAAGTGTGAATCTCACTGAGAAGGGGAAATAGAATAGACATTTTGAAAAAAGATTTATTTATTTAATGTATGTATGAGTACGCTGTCACTATCTTCAGATACACCAGGAGAGGGCATTGGGTCCCCATTATAGATGGTTTTGAGCCACTATGTAGTTGCTGGGAATTGAACTCAGAACCTCTGGAGGAGAAGCCAGTGCTCTTAACTGCTGAGCCATCTCTCCAGCCCTAAAATAGACATTTATGTGGTGGTAGGGACTGGATATTGTGGGAATGGAGATAGAAATAGGAGGGATCAGGTCGGGGACGATGGAGGCAGACAGTACTGGAAGAGACAACTGGAATGGCAGTTATTGCTGGGACTATCTGGAAACCTACAAGAGAAAACACAGAAATCTGGGAGGCTGAACCTAGGTAAGACTTGAGGCAATTTTAGTTGTAGAGCCTGAAACGTCTATCTCCTGTGACCAGGCAACTCTTCCAATGGAGGGACTGGGACACCAACCTAACCACAAAACCTTTGACTAACAGTTTGTCCTACCTACAAGCCTTGCAGAAGTAAAGATAGTGCAGAAATTAAGGCAATGGCCGAACAAGGACTGGTCCAGCTTGAGGCCTATGTTATGAGAGGCCCCTGTCGGTATTAATGACTTCTTGTGTACTCATTGAGAGAGAATGAGCATAGACGCCATAAAAGAGGCTTCACCCATATATTAATGGAAACAGATGCAGAGACCCACAGTCAAACATGAAGCAGAGCTTGGATAATCATGTGAAAGTGGGGGAGGAAGGTTTATAGGAACCAGAGGGGTCAAGGACACCACGATAAACACCTGTAGAATCAACTAACCTGATGCTAAAGGGGCTCACAGAAACCAAACAGCCAACCGGGGAGCATGCATGGGATAGACCTGGGCCCTCTGCAAATATCTAATAGTTGTGAAGCTGGTTATTCATGTTGGTCTTCTAACGGCAGCAGCAGAGGCTCTCTAACACTGCTGTCTGCATTTAGGATCCTTTTTTTTCTACTGGGCTGTCTTTTCTAGCTTCAATAGAAAGTGTGCCTGGTCATTTTGCAATTCGATACACCAAAGCCAGTTTATATCCACCACTGTGTAATTGTATGTACTGTCCAGGGAAGTTTGCATGATGGTGCTTATATGTAACAGATTCATGTTGAATTAAAGTATATGCCAACAATTCCATGAAAATATTTCCTACTGTAGATGATGAGTCAAGTCAAACAAAATGTAATTGTTTTAAGATATATTTGAATCTATTGCTGCTGATTTTTTTCCTGGACTTGAGAACAAACACAAATAATAAAAGAACAAAATACTCAGTCTTGTCTTTTTCAGCATCCTACAAAATCAGAGACGTTTCTGCAAAACTCAAATTTCCTGTGTTGATTAGAGCTATGATCTTGTAATTTACCAAAGAGATAACTGCTATTCATACATGAGCTTCACAATATCAATAACTTTATGCTGTACTCACATGGGCACTTTCTCTTTTTTATTGTATTTTATTTTATTTTCTTTCTTTTATTGTTTTTTTTTAATTTACATTTCAAATGGTATTCCCTTTCCCGGTTTCCCAGACATAAGCCCCCTATCCCATACCCTTCTCCTTCTTCTATAAGGGTGTTCCTGTCCTCATCCACCCCCACTTCCCACCCCTGACATTACCCTACACTGGGGCAGGGGTCCAGCCTTGGCAGGACCAAGGGCTTTTCTTTCCATTGGTGCCCAACAAGGCCATCCTCTGCTACATATGCAGCTGGAGCCATGGGTCTGTCCATGTTTGTACTCTTTGTATGGTGGTTTAGTCCCTGGGAGCTCTGGTTGGTTGACATTGTTGTTCTTATGGGGTTGCAAGCCCCTTCAGCTCTTTCAATCCTTTCTCTAATTTCTCCACAGGGGTCCCGTTCTCAGCTCAGTGGTTTGCTGCTAGCATTCTCCTCTGTATTTAACATGCATGAGCACTTTCAGTGTGGACACAACGTGTTATGATTTTGTTTCCCTATGGATTGTTAAAAGGATATTCTTTAAAACTTTGAGGGAAAAAAAGGCCAAAATCTATCCATATTCTGTCTCTGTAAGAATATTACATTCCTTTAAAATTTAAGAACAAATATTCCAGCATTAAGTAATTTTCTTGGAAATCTAACAGCTATAAAATCTTGGAATACAAAGAACGTTTAATAAGAAGATGATCCGACTGTTCCTCTCAAAATCTTCAGTGATATTGTGTGCACTTTCTATTTACTGTCAGATTTGTATTTTGGTTTGTTTTATCTTGCTTCAATGGCTAACACATGCTCAGTGGAATCTTCTGTAAATTTGGGCTTAGTAATTTACATTTTGACATTTAAAACTATCATTATAGCTCTCATTGCCTACTTATATCACAAATTCTGCCGTTTCACTTTCAGCAGATGCATGCATATGAAAACAGAGTATTAAGTTGGAAATATCAAGTTCACAGCTTTACATCTCATTGGGTAAAGCCAAATTCCTTGTCAGTAATGTGTGTTAATAAATTTGATGACATTATTTTCCCGTTAGGGTACTGTGGAAGTTGATTTTCAATTTAACACTTGAAAATATTCGCAATCTTTTCTCAAACTTCAAATTCATTTCAGGGATCATTGTAGTTTTCCTTGGAGGTGGGAGACTTAATAATTATTTGAGAGTTCTTAGATGCATTTTAAATATAATAAAGGTCTGGTAATGCTAAAAAGTTCCTATGTATACAATCTTAGAAAAACAACAACTTTTTGAGGATTTCGTACATGAGTTTTTCAACAGCATTCCTACCACACTTTCTCCTCCTGCCAATATCTTTCATATATCACTCTTACTCCTCTTCAAAGTCATAACCTCTTAATTTTTTAAGAGTATTGATACACAGTTATAGATATGGTTTTAGGATTGTGCGGAATCCATTTAGTGTTAAACAAATGAATATATGTTTAGGGTTCATCACTTAATCCTGTTGAACAATTGGGGATTTCTCCCCTGGGAAGGCTGATTCTCACAATCTCAGGAGTCATTATGTTTCTCAGCCTCCTTCCACATTTATCCTTCTTTGTGTTTCTTTTCCCTTAAGTACAGGGTTTGTGCAAAGAAAGAGAAAAAGAGAAAAGAAAAAGCAACATTAACAGCAGCAAACATAATAGTCCACATTATAAACAGCTGTGACAATAATTCCTGTGTAACCTTTCTGATATTCTCAAATATGGAATGGTAAAAATATTAGTTATATGACAAATTATCCTTCAAGGGTTAATACTTACATTTTAAAATAGTACATATAAATGGTAAGTACATCATAAGTATTTATTAACTCAAAATAATATTACTTCAAAATGAATCCTCCCTAGAGTTGATGGGACTAAAGTTTACAAAGCAACATGAAAAGTAATGCATAAATGAAAAAGATTATATATTCAACAATTAACGTGAGACTCTGTTCAAAACAAATGATATCCATGGAACGTGTCTTTACACTTGAGAAGCACAGTGATAAAAACAAAATGCTAGTGGACTAAACCAGCAATAGGAACAGAGACCTAGGGGTAAACATGTAACTCTGAATTTTGACAGAAGTATGTTCCTTAACCTTTGCTAGATATTCTAAAACAAATATGGAATGGAAAACAGTAATGAAAATATCTAAAAAAATATATCAGGACTTTCTTAGTCCTATGAACAAACAGGTATCAACCAAACATCTAAGAATGAGCTAATGCCAAAACTACACAAAAAATAAATAAATAGAACCCGTAAAGAAAAAAAATACAATCAGAACAATTAAAGGATAAAACACAAATAAATAAATGTTTTCTTAAAGTGTTCAGTACTAGCCTTCAGGGAAATGTAAACTAAAACTACATGGAGATTCCATCTCATCTGAGTCATAAATGGTTATCACCATAAAAACAAATGACAGCAAATACTACTTTGGAATAAAGAACCCTAAATTGATTATTCTATCATTGTAGAAAAGTGTGGATGAATATAAAAGTATAACTCCAATATATGGCATACATTATACCAAAGGGGTTTATATTCGAACACAGAGATATTTGAACATCCATGTTTATTCCTGCTTTACTAATAACAGTAAAGAAATTGAATCAGGTTAAATGCTCATAGACTAATGAATGCATAATGAAATATGGTATGTATGAACAATTGAATCATATTTATAAACACTAAATAATGCAATGCAATTCTGAGAAAAATTGATGAAACTGGAAAGTGTTATATTAAGTATAGTTGGTAGCAACATCTTTACTTCATTAATTCGTTCATATTTTTGTGCTAGGGTCAAGACCAGGACCTCCTACATGCAAAGTACATGCTCTACTAGTGGACTATATCCTCACACCCCTTATTAAAACACTATAAATAAATAGATGCTAAATGATTTATTAATTTAATTTTTATGAAATGTGTATTACATCATCTAGTAAGTGTAATGAGATTCACAAGTCAGTTGATGAAGCTAGAATAATATCATCTTGAATGAAGAAACAAAGAGACAGACATTGTGTTTTCTTCTGTATGTGAGTGTTAGCTTTGAAGCCTTCAATATACATGCTACAATCCATGTAACCTCAGATGTTAGATGCCTAATAAGAATTGGGAGGATGAGGGATTCTCTCATGAATGGGAAATAGAATATATAGTTATGAAGGGACAGGTGGGAGACTGAAGTGGGAGGACTGAATGGAGAGAAAGAGAAGGAAGACTGGGAAAGGGAGTGAATATGAGGGGGGACAATTCACACTAAGGGCAATCTGAAAGGCCATATAGAAAAATTACACTCTGTATTCATGCTATAATATATACATGTGTGAAAAAAACTAAATCTAGTCACCAAACAATGGAAGTTACCATGTCCCAACTACACATCTAATGCCACCAAGTGCCATAAATGTGTTACATATAGACGAGTTATTGCCTGAAGTGGTTCCAAGGAATCCCTGATCATGGCAGGCTACTAATTTCTCTCCACAAAATGATGGTAATGCTCTATTGTTGAAAACAACACTTACAAATCTTTTTTGATTACCCCTGAATTGGAGAAGTAGATTTGATTTAGAGAGAGGCTACTAAAAAATTTAGTTTGAAACTTGCTTCCACAGGGTAGCTACAAATATTCTATTACAATGGCGAAAGTATTAAGTGGCACAAGGGGTTGCAAAATGACAGCACATGTGGCCTAATCCATGAGCTGTAGTCATGCACAACCCTGCTAATGTTGCTAAGAACCCAAGAGAAAATAGACAATAAAGGCAAATACTAAATTCAATTTCATTAGAAAATATAGGATCAAGTAATTATATTCTATCATGAAAGTATTCACTATGGCATACATTTGTAATATTTGTACCAGACGTATAGATGTACACATGAATAGAGGAAAGAGTTTGTCAGAGAATATTAATTATTTATAACATGAAAGGTAAGCATTCTGGAGATGTTAACATGTTTTGAATGAAATTCAAGATTGAAATAAGATACAGAGCTGTAATATTCAGAGACCTTGGTACAGCTGATGAATGTGTGCAAATTAACATGAAGTGGTAGATACAGTAAGACAACACACTGCCCAGAGGCTGGTAGAGTACGGTGCAAGGCCCGTGCCTGCTCGCTTCACACGACTTCTACTTACAGTTTAATTTTTACGCAATTTGAAAATAGTTGAAACTTTGTGGTAGTATCTTAAAAGTAAATTTTGCAAAATAGGTACAGAGGAAAACTTTTCTAAAATAAAATAAATTAAATGTGAAGTCAGTTCTTAAAAAAAGAAGGCTTAAATTAAGAGGGTTCATGATCATCAGGGTGGGAAGCAGATAGCCATGGTTCTGGAGCAGCAGCTGTAAGCTTTACATCTGATCCATGTAATGCAAGGTGGAAGGGAAGGAGAGAGAGAGAGAAGGGGAGGGGGGAGATGGAGAGGGAGAGGGAGAAGGCTAGACTAGGTCTGTTGTGAGTTTTAGAAATGGCAAAGCTTATGCCAGATGACAAATCTCCTCCAACATGGTTACATATCCCAATCTTTCCCCACAAGTTCCAATATCTAGAGAACAAGGATTGAAAGATACAAGTCTATGGGGACTACTCTCATTCAAACCACCACACTTCTTCAAGGATTTACATATTTTGGAAGCTAGATGATGGTAATATCTTAAGTGTAAACTCTTATGTCCTTTAGTTGTCATTGATGAACAAACATTTCTGTAAATCATTTATACATCTAACATAGATGTGGTTCAGTAAACATAAAAATGATTTATAAGCCGTGTTCTACTATCTTATAAATATCTTCATTATAATTCAGATACACTTGAATTAATGCAAAGTAATAATATACCTCACACCAGGAATAAAACTCTTATTTTAAAAGAGATATAATTTTTTTAATTATCTTATTTTATTCTGTGTCAATCACATCTAAGAAATGACAATAAAGTTCAGGCCTTAGTTATTGTTAATAAAGACATTCAGTGACTAGTGTCCATGTATGATTTTTAGTTATATTTAAACAGGTATAGCATTAAAATATTGACTTCTGACAAGAAATATGGAACATGTAGTGAGTTGATTAAATGCATATCTTAAGACACATTAATCATACTTAACTCATCATGTTTTCAAATAAAACACTATCAACTAACTTTGCTGACATGAAAATCAGTCAGATTGCCTATGCAATTAATGCATATTTGACAAACAGTATTAAATACTGGATAAACTCATGTTCCTATATTGCCCAGCCTACCCTATCAGGAAATAAAGTGAAGTGAGAAAATTTTAATATTGAAAATGTCTTAGCTTAGTTAATAAAACGTTTCCATGGAAATTTTTAAGAGTATTTCAATGACTGTAATGCAAATTGATGCCAAAGGAGCTGTGTGTTTTACAGAACCCTGCGGAAATGGCATGCACTGAGTGAGTGGACCTGAGTGAGTACATGCACACCACTGCACCAGTCCCCACCTCACATCAAACTGAGGGAATGGGAACTAAAGACAAGGCAGAATGGTAAACTCCACTTACATAATGAAGATACGCCGGATACATGGCGCCCTCACTGGCTGCTACCCATTCTTCCTCCTGGGCTCTAGTTTCTCCCATCTCTCTCTCTTTCCTCCCTTATCTTTCTACCATCTCCCTCTCTAGGTATCTAAACAAATTTATGTTCAGTCACTTTCTTCCAGGGAATTTTAAGACCACTCAAAACAAAGAACATGGTGTCTGTTCACTTGAGTCATCAGGGAAAAATAATTATAACAGGTGACAACCAATCCTGAGAAGAGGGGATGTTCAGACATCCCCACACCTTATTTCTAAAACTGCTTTATTACAATATTCAAAAATTTCTGAGGTATTCTAACAAACCAAAGGCCCATGAGCTGATTGAGATAAGCGTAGCTGCTTTTGAAGATCTTCAGATAACGCACTACAAGATAAATATCTAAATTAATTTTAAAGAGCATTTGTAGATAAATACAGTAATCCTTAAGCAAAATGAAGAAACTTGTACAAGTGGTATGTCAGTAACAAAACAAAACCACTCAAAATTAAAGTGTAAAATCAATGTGTTTCCCAGGGTGGTACCACAACAGATTTGAGAAAGCAGAAGCTGTAATCGGCAAAATAAAGATGGTGGTCAACTGAAACTACCTGGTGTGAAAGATAAAGACAACAATAAATGTAAATGAGCATTGTCTAAAATGCAGCATCCAACAGTCAGCCTGACAGGCCATCTATTTACAGAAAGACCTAGATAAAACATCTGAAGGATTACTTGAAGTAATAGTGACCCAAGGTCCATGATGTCTATGACAGACAGAATATCATCTAGATACCAGACGCAGCTTGACGACCAGTGTTCAGGCCCAACAAAACCTCATCGAAAGCCATCGAAAACCTCATACTTTCAATCCAAGTAATAGAGAGGAAGAGCTAGGAGGATGCTTGAGACTTGCAGGCCAGTCACCTCAGGTTAATTGGTGATTTCCAGATTCTTTGATAGCTCTTGAATGAAAAGGCATAAAATGAAGAGTGACGTGGGAAGACAGTATATGTGAATTTCTGGCCTCTAGCAGATGAATACTTGTCCACATACACACGGGCACTGCACAAATGCAGTCACATGCAAAAAACTAACTGACTAAAATAGATCATCTAAGAACCTTAGAATAAATTCCAAGAAATGCTCAATGAAAAAATTTGAGAATTCAGACTATTTCTATTATCAGGAAAACTGAAGTAGTTCTTCACGCACAAGAGTGCCTTCTGATTTCTCTGAGGTTCACCAGGTACGTCAGAATGTAGAGGGACAGTATATCATCAGGGCTGATTAACTGCCTTCTGACAAGTCTGGATCTGACAAAACATTTCTCTGAAACAAAAGAGAGATTAATACATTTAAAGTTAAATTTGATGTTAATTGAGCAGTATAACAAGAGAGTCCTTGTGGCTGAAATAAAAGGGTCACAATTAATTCAGGATCTTACGCTGAATAAGGATGTGAACAATGGTAAGCGTGTAGGTAAATATCTAAAATATCTTTTTCTCCTACTTCAAATTTTTACTCACATTTTATCCTACATGGCTTTAAACTGAATCATTTTACAAGATGCAAAATGAAGATGTAAAATGATAAAGAAGATCTTTGTAATGACCACAAGCCTAAGAGTATTCTGAAGAGAAAGGATTGCTTTTATGGAATACTTATTTAGACTACTAATAATTTAATATGGATTTTATTAGCTAACATTTAAAACTATTGCAGTACTAAAATCAAGACTAAAATATTTAAAAATAAATAAATGAAATCAGTACATATGAAATATAAAAAACTCACACACACAAACACACACACAAAATGGAAAGAAACAATCACAAAAACAATAAAAAATGAAAACAAACAGTAATTATAGAAATAACAGCTTAATTGCAACTGTATTCATCAAGTAAATGGATATTTAGCTAGACAAAGAATGATATTATCCAGAGTAAAATGCGAAATGATTATACTCAATTGTATGGTCCCTACAAAAGAAAATTTTGGATCCAGAGACTATAGGCTACCAATTAAAGAATAGAAAGTAATATAACATGTTAAATGCTAATGTTAATTACATGTAAGTCTAAACTATGACTGTGGACAAGTAATTAAATTATCTTTTAGAAAGTGTAAATTCATTACAAAGATAATCAATTAAAACATGTGAATATAACAGACATAAAAAATATGACAAAATTGACAAACTGAAAGTTAGAACAGTTCAAAACTGATAGCAGTATTAAGTGCTTATATTTAGTAATGGATAGAAAGGTATATGAACAATATCAAGAGAATAGAATGACAGAAGAAAAGCTACAAAACACCTATAACTTAACTGATATACATGAAAACATTCTACATGATCGATAGCAGCATAGCTTTCATTTTGAATGACTCGGTGTGGGGTTTTGATCAAGTAGACCCTCTACAAGCTGGATAGCATCCAGGAAATGGCTACTGCTTACTACTGTATGGTGAGATAGATCAAATTATAAAGTAGCAATGTATAAAAACATGTGGTTTGTCAAGATAGAGATCAAATTTGATTAACTACCCAGGCAAGGGAAATTCAAAGGCAATTATAATCCTTAGAGAAGTTAGCACCATTACAAAGTCATAGTCTTTGCACCAAAACAACAAGAAAGGTGGTCTGACTGGCAAGATTCTATCCTATGATGGCCTAATTTTGTAAACAAACAATCAAAATGTAATTGTACATGAAAGGAGAGAGACTAACCTGAGATCGTTGCTGCTTGACAACAACCACCTTGGTAAGTGTTTGCTCAAATGAACATAGAACCCTGGGTTAACAAAAGCTAGGCTGAATATCAGATGGCAAGAAAGACCACCTGCACATCGATGTGGTATGAGCTTTGTAAACAAGAAAGATGCTAGAATAAGGATGTAATGGAGTCTTACGCCACAGTTACGGAAACCCATTGAGGTCAATCTGTAACAGGCTCAGAATCCTTGCAAGGAGACATCAGGGTGTTCTGTGAGAAGCTGCGAAGGAGAAGCCGCGATGGAAACTCTAGAACTTTGAAGCTTCTCGATCCACGTGATGAACACCAAAACATCTGACTATAAGGAGTGGAATTATCCCATAAAAACGATCTATGCATATCGCAAGCAGGAGAGCTGGAGGAAAGGAGGAAATGGCTTGCCTACAAAGTGTAGAGACAAGATGATTCCCATTATAAGCCGCAGGTGCTAGCCATCCATGGATCTTCAGGCTTTGGTGATTGGGCTTCTAAATTTTGATATTGTTTTCACTTGTTCTTGCTTTTTTTTTCTTTTTTCTTTTTTGTTCATTCTGTCTTTGAATGGCAGTATTTACTGCATGCTACTGTTTAGCTACTGTTATTAGCAAGATGTATCTTATTATTTTGTTCTACCCTGTGAGGTTCAAAGCAAAGACATTAATTCTCAGGAACGAAAAGTTTTGACCAACGTTGAAAATATTAATATAGAAGGGAGTACTCTGAAGAAAGCCTAGATGGATTTATTTCTGAGATGGAGATGTTTAGCCTAAATAAAAGCAGGGTGTATTCCTGAATTGACTTGTCAAACTTCAGCTTACATAGATCAAGATTATCCTCCTTTATACTACCCTAACCTCTTTGGTGATGTGTTTCTCCTTGGATCTTTGTGTGATATTTTTAAAGCTGTTTTTTGAAGCTATAGGCACTTAAATCCTAAGTGTGTGCTTCCTTAGTGGGGAAATATGCAGCTTGTCAGACTCATCGCTTCCAGTACCTCTTTCTAAGTATTTCAAATTCATGAAGCTAGCTAAAAGTACTTATCAGGATCACAAAATAATTAGGCAGTTTGGGTGGGTGGAGTTAGAACAAGGAAGGATTATACATAGGATTTCAGATGGTCAGAAGACTTGGTAGAAACGTTGAGATAACTAGAAAGTCATTCATTGCTGTTCTTTTAGTGACTTAAATATTGATATTTACAAATACTTGTTATTAACTGTTCTGCTAGTAATTTAGAGGGAGAACGGGGGAGGTGGAATTCCTGTAGATCCATGCAACTTCAACTACATGGATCCCAATGACTGTCCTGGTACAGCCATGATGATAGCTTCAAATGGTCAGATAGCTTTCTCCATTAACCAGAAAAGTTATTTGATTTGTACCCAATCAAAGCCACTGTTGTGTACACTAATATTCCCTGATTCGTCCTTTTTTCAGTGTTTTGGTATTGACAGTGTTGCCTTAGGAATGTTTCAGATTAGCAAAGGTAATGTTGAATTGTAAAAAAAAATATTTAGAGTTTAAAAGGACAAATTTATACAGCATTCACACAAGAATTTATTTCTTGTATGAATGGCAAATTTGCCATGAGGTTTTGAGTCTAAGCATGGGATCCAGAAATCCTTTGTCTTACAGTCTTCACATGGTGGATTCTGTGGTACTCCAGCATAGATGTGTCCTGTGGTGCATGGCGAGGGGACATGGGGAGAGAAGGAGAAATGAGTGTGGCCAAAAACCAGTTGGTGAAAATTCTTTCCAACATCAAATATATAAAATGCATTCCTTATCCACACCTAGTCAAAACAGAAGCTCTTCCTGCAGTGCAAAGCATTACAATTGCTCTGTGTGATTTTTTGACAGAAAATTTTCACAAATACTACAGTCCTTGTTCACAGGACCCAAACATGAAGCCAGCTGAACATAGCACACAGTTCTGTGCCTGACTTAGCATATTTTAAAGATTCCAACTACTGATTATAAGAGATTTTTAGATTAAAGGTAATAGGAAGGATTAGGCCATCTTTCTTGTCCCTGAATAGATAAAAATGCTATCAAATTGATATCTATTGATTCGCCTGAAGAATCAATCAGCTAGAATACAGATCCAAACAGAAGGAGAATATAAAAGGAAAGCAAAAAGGAGTTCATGAAAACATTGTGACATTTTTTTAAAAAAATATGTCACCTTTAATTTGTCTCATTTGTTTATTTGCTTGTTGTTTAGTTGTGGGGGATGGACAATGTGCTTTGATGCCAGGTGGCAATTTGGGGGACTCAGTTCTCTCTTTGCACATGTGGGTCCTACAAATGGAACTCAGGTCATCAGGTTTGATAGCAAGTTCCGTTATCTATTGGACCATCTGGCCCACCAAATTTACTTCCTTTGGAGGAGCTAAATAATGGCCCCCAAAGGTATCTGAATTTTCATCACCGGATGTGTGTCTGTTACTTTATTTGTTGAAATAGAAATTACAATATGATTACCTAAGTTCTGTTGCTGTAAAATTATTAAAAAAATTGCTGTCTTTTACCCAGTACTAGGTCTGGCACTGCAGTGCCTCAAGATACCTGGTAGACTTCATCTCAGTCAGCAAAGCCTCTCACCTGCTTTGCTCCATCCCATATCACACTGCCAATGGCTTCTCTCTGAGCCTAGCAACAATCTCTCTACCTGTCTAGTTCCCAAGGCAGGTTGCCACACACATCTCAATTCCATGGTGGCCCAGTGTCCCCAGCCATTAGAAACTCTCTTAAATTCAATTAAATCACCACACGAAAGAACACACAGCACATTAACCTCTGATCCAATGATAATATATAATTTGCTCATGTAGATACACAAAGCTTTGTCAACACATCCATCCCTTAAGAATATTCATAGCAACCTTTAAAGGTGCAGAGAGGAATCTTAACATTCACCTCCATGTTCTCCTGGGGGCTTCTCTTTTCCTTCCAGTCTCCTCCTCTCTCTAAAACTTTTTCCCCACCCATTCTTCCTTCTCGTCCAATGATAGGCCTCATTCTATCTTGTATATGCCTTCACCTGTGTAAAGACATCATCCTACAAAGGTCTTTGAATGGATGGTAAAATTCTCTGGGTTTTAGAGGTCACCCCTCAATATAGTCATATATCAGATATAGGCATAATATAATTTGACAAAAAAATAAGATTTTAGAAAAAAAACTATGATTTCCAGAATACCTGTACCAGTTTGCAGTCCCACCAGCAATGGAGGAATGTTCTCTTTCTTCACATCCTCGCCAGCGTCTGCTGTCACCTGTTTTTTATCTTATCCATTCTGATTGGTGCAAGGTTGTTTTGATTTGCATTTTCCTGATAGCTATGGGTGTTGAACACTTCTAAGGGTGCTTCTCGGACATTTGAGATTCCACACTTGAAAAATTCTCTGTTCAGCTTTGTAGCCCATTACTCAGTTGAGTTATTTGGTTTTTTTGAGTGCTTTGTACATTTTGCGTCTTAGCTCTCTGTCAGATGTAGAGTTAGAAACGACCTTTTTCCCAATCTGTAGGTTGCCATTTTGTTCTATTGTAGGTGTCCTTTGCCTTACAGAATCTTTTCAGTTTCATGAGGTCCCATTTGTAAATTTTTTTATATTAGAGTCTGAGTCACTGGTGTTCTGTCCAGGAAATGTCCTCCTGTGCTAATGGGCTCAAGGCTATTTCCCACTTTCTTTTCAATTAGATTCAGTTTTCTATGGTTTTATGTGGAGCTCGTAGATCCACCTAGACTTAAGCATTGTACAAGGAGGAAAATATGGATCAATTTTCATTCTTCAACATGCAGACCATCAGTTAGACCATCATTTTGTGAGGATGCCTTCTTTTTACACTGTATTGTTTTGGCCACTTTTTAAAAGATCAAGTGTCCATAGATGTGTGGGTTTATTTCTGGGTCTTCAATTCTATCCACAAGTCTGTCTCTGTACCAATACCATGAGGTTTTTATCACTATTGCTTTGTAGTACAGCTTGAGGTCAGGAATGGTGATTCCTCCAGAGGTTCTTTTATTGTGGAGAATTGTTTTTGCTATCCTGTGTTTTTTGTTTTTTCCATATGAAGTTGAGAATTACTCTTTCTATCTCTATGAAGAATTGAGTTGGAATTTTGATGGAGAATGAATTAAATCTATTGATTGCTTTTGGTAAGATAGCCATTTTAACTTTGCTCTTCCTGCTGATCCATGAGCTTGGTAGATCTTTCCATCTTCTGCTATCTTCTTTGATTTCTTTCTTCAGGGACAAGTTCCTCTCATACAAATATCTCATTTATTTGGTTAGAGTTACACCAAGATATATTATCTGTAACTATTGTGAAGGCTGTTGCTTCCATAATTTCTCTCTCAGCATATTTGTTCTTTGTACAGAGCAGAATACTGATTTGTTTGAGTTAATTTTATATCCAGCCACTTTGCTGAAGTTGTTTATAAGCTATAGTTACCTGGTAGATCTATTGGTGTCCCTTATGTTTACTATCATATAATCCTCAAATAGTGATACCTTGACTTCTTCCTTTAAGTATCCCTTTGACCTCGTTTTCTAATTGCTATAGCTAGAACTTCAAGTATTATATTGACTAGATAGGGAACAGCCTTGTGTTGCCTCTGATTTTAATGGGATGGCTTCAGGTTTTTATCAATTTAATTTAATGTTGCCTGTTGGTTTGCCATATATTGCTTTTGTTATGTTTAGGTATGGGCCTTGAATTCCTGGTCTTTCCAATATTTTTTAACATGAAGGGCTGTTATATTTTGTCAAAGACTGTTTCAGCGTCTAAGAGATGATCATGTGATTTTTTTTTGCTTTCAGTTTGTTTATGTGGTGGATTATGTTGATGGATTTTCATACATTGAACCATCCCTGCATCTCTGTGATGAAGCCTACTTGATCATGGTGAACGACCATTTCGATGTGTACTTGGATTCAGTTTGTAAGACTTTTATTGAGTAGTTTTACATTGATATTCATAAGCAAGGTGGGTCTGAAGTTCTTTCTTTTTGGGTCATAGTGTGTTTTATGTATCAGAGTAACTGTAGCTTCATGGAATGAATTAGGTAGTGTTGCCTCTGTTTCTATTTTGTGGAATAGTTTGAGGAGTACTGATACTCAGTCTTCTTTGAAGGTCTGATAGAATTCTCCAAAATGATCTGGTCCCAGGCTTGCTTCTTTGCGGGGAGGGGGGACTTTTAATGACTGCTGCTTCTAACTCCTTAGGGTTATGGGGCTGTTTAGATAGTTTAACTGATCCTGACTTAACTTCCTTATCCATCTAGAAAATTATTTATTTCATCTAGTTTTTCCAGTTTTTTTGAATATAGGCTTTTATAGAAAGATTTAATGACTTTTTGAATGTTCACAGTTGATGTTGTTATGTCTCCCTTTTCATTTATGATTTTGTTAATTTGGATACTGGCTTTGTGACCTTTAAGTTAGTTTGGCTAAAGATTTTTCTATCTTGATTTTCCTGAAAGAATCAGCTCTTAGTTTTGATGTTTGTTTGACTTGTTCTCTTTGTTTCTAATTGGTTGATTTCATCCCTGAGTTTGATTATTTCCTGTCATCTATTCCTCTTCAATAGTTCTATCTGAGAACCAAACTATACCACTCCTGAGCATATACCCAAAAGATGCTCCACCATATAATAGGACACATGCTCCACTATGTTCATAGCAGCCTTATTTATAATGGCCAGAAGATGGAAACAACCCAGATATCCCTCAATTGAAGAATAGATACTGAAAATATGGCACATTTACATAATGGAATACTACTCAGCTATTAAAAATGAGGACTTCATGAATTTTGCAGGAAAATTGATCAACTAGAAAATATCATTTTGAGTATGATAACCCAGACCTAAAAGGACATGTACAGTATGTTCTTACTAATAAGTGGATACTGGCAAAAAAGTTTCAGAGTACCTATGACACAACTCTTAGACTTAACAGGAATGAAGCTTAATGATTAGGAAGATCCAAGCGTGCATGCTTAAATTCCACTTAGAACGGGACACAGAATAATCAAGGGAGGCAGACTGAGAGGGGGACCTAGGTGGGAATGAAGATGAGGAGGGAAAATGGGGCAGGGGGCAGGATCAGGTATGGGGTTAGACAGGACAGAAGCCCAGAGAGACAGAATAGAAATATTCAACAGAGTGGAGTGGGGAACAGGTAGAGTCACTAGAAAGTCCCTCACACCAAAAGACATGGGAGGCTCTCAGGACCCAATGACTATGACATTAGACAAAATGCCCAAGAGAAGGGAAATAGAACCTAAAGATATGACCTCCAGTATAAGAAATGGCCCCCAGTTGAGGGATGAGGCCACTCATTCATCTCAAAAATTTTAATCCAGAATTGTTCCTCTTTAAAGGAAATGCAAGGACAAGAAAAATGGAGCAGAAATTGAAGGAAAGTCTATCCAGAGACCACCCCACCTTCGGTTCCATCCTATGCGCAGACACCAAAACCCCTGCACTATTGCTGAAGCCAAGATATGCATGCAGACAGGAGCTCAGGAAAGCTGTCCTCTGAGAGGCTCTGAGAGCATCTGGCTGAGACAAATTCAGATGCTTAAAGCCAACCATTGGAGTGAGTCTGCAGACCCCCTAAAGAAGAGTTAACAGAAGGACTTACTGAGCTGAAGGGGATTCCAACCCCCTAGGAAGAACAACAGAATCAACTAACTGGACCCCTCAGAATTTCTAGGAACTAAGCCACCAACCAAATAGGATATATTGGCTGATCCTTGACCCCCACTACAAATGTAGCAGAGGACTTCCTTGACTGAACTCAATGGTATTGGATGTGCTTGGTTCTGTGGAAGCTTAATGATCTGACCTAGAGAAGGGAGATTCTAGAGGGGCGAAGTGGGAGTGGCTGAATGGGTTGGGGAACACCCTCTTAAATTCATAGAGAAGGTGGATTAGGGTGGGAGCTCATGGAGGGAGAACTGGAAAGGGGGCAACATTTACAATGTAAATAAATAATAATAAAAAGGAAAGAAAAAAACTAGGGATTCACTCTAATGTGAGATTTGAGGTGAAATAACATGCTGTTCTTGGGAATGAGAGCAATGTCATTCAATTCCAGAGGCAGAAGAGAAAAATAGATTATCACTACAGCTTCCAGAGAAGTAAAGGCACTGTTGTCACTTTGACTTTAGTGTGAAACTGACCTGACTTTCTGGCCTCCAGAATTGTAAAAGAATTAATTTGTGTTGTCCGAGATTCATGATTGATAATACTTTGTCAGAGAAGCCATAGAAATTGATATGTTCCAATAAAAACTATATAATCCTGGGGTTTAATTTCCCTTTCCAAATATTTAGTTGCATTTCAAGTTAATGAAAGTTTTGTTTAAAATTTTACATTTGTCTTTCTGTCAGCATATTCACATTTTCAATTTTTTAAAAAATTAAAATAGTCAAAGATCCTTTTATCAGTTTAGTTATTTTAGTGGCATAACAAATTCAATAATAATTTAAACAGAACATAAAATTCTAGTCATAGAAGAAAGAGTGTATAAGTTATTCCATGTTATCCTAAGAAGCTATGTTTTTCAATATTCTCTCTTATGAGAATGTAAAGGTCAATTAGGTGTAACGTATGCATTGTATCAATTGTATCAATCCAGATCAAATGGAGAATTAAAAAGATGAAAACTGAATTATTAGACTTTTTATAAAGAAACCCTAATATTTTTGTCCCTTTATCACACATGTTCTACAATGATACAAGTAGGCATTTCCTCCGTGTCTATGGTCTCTTCAGATGGGAATTTGTGGCTAGGCTTACTGTATCTCATATAAGTTCTTCCTAATTGATTAGGTCTTAATTGCAGTCATGCAATGGTAGTTAGCCCCCAAGACATCTGTGACATGACTGCATCATCGGCCACGTTTTTCTTGGCCAGTAGTTGCTGTATCAATCAAGATACATAGCTTGGTAGGCTTCTCCATACCTTTTCTCACCCATCATCATGCTTAATATCTTCTGAAGGTAACCATCAGAAAAAAAGTCCCCAGGTCAAGAGTGGCTTGACTTATACATGTCTTATTTCTAAATTAGGTGTCATATTCTAATGGAGGGTCTCATGCTCAAATTTTAATTAAAAAACAGGAGCCAGTATTGTTTGGGGAGTCTTTGTCTAACACCAAAAACTAGCATTAGTGTGACACACACTTGGTGTTGAAGATTTTATTTGATAGAAACAGTGGCTGAGTTTGGATTTCACTGCTGTGAAGAAATACCAGGACCAAAGAATCTCTTGGAGAGCACAGCATTTAATGGAGGCTGGTTCACAGTTTCAGAGGTTCAGTCCATTATCTTCATAGTAGGAAGCATGGAAATGTGCAGGCAGGCATGGTGCTGGACAAGAAGCCAAGAGTTCTGCATCTTGACCAGAAAGCAGCCAGGAAAGGACTGTCTCCTGCAGGGGATGGAGTTTAAGCACTAGGGCCCCTCGAAGCTCTCCCCCAAAGTGATGCACTTCCACCTGTCCCAACAAGGTCACATCTCCTAAGTGTAACACTTCCCATGAGCCAAGCATACTCAAACCACCACATATGGCTTCTAGGTGGAGCATCCTTCCCCGATGTTTGTTAATGGCTATCCGATAATTTTAGATGTGTATGTTTTACATAGATTACAAATTATTATATATAATTCTGGATATTTCTAGCATCTCAAATATTATTTATTCTCACTTCTAGTCACACTCTGCTTTACCCTCCAAACATAGGAGGCCTGCATCTATGTAGTGTCTTCTGAGGTTAAAAGGAATATCCTGTTTATATTATCTGAACAGCTGTGCCTATACGTGATCAAAACAGTCAACACTGTAACATGAGTGGGCAAAGAGCTCACCGTACCTTACTTGTAGTTAAGGCACTCAAGGCATTCCATAGTAACTGCCAGGAGGGAAATAGAGTATTCTTCAAGGAAATGTTCACCAGTTGCTTAACTTCCAGTGGTCAGCCCTATAGCCATGTGTTCATTGGCAACACTTACTGGACTTTGTGCATTACAGTAGATTAAATACATTTTTTTAAAAAATAGAAGAAGCCATGAATTTGAGAGGAGGACATTTGTGTAGGAAAACTAGAAGGAGTTTGAGGGGAGATGGGAGGGAGGGAGATGATCAAAATAGATTGTTGTCATTGCATGACATGAAATATTAATAAATGTATCCCAAAATAAAAGCCCAAAACATTATAACATAATTATTCAATCTCTCTCTCCCTCCCTCCCTCCCTTTCTCCCCTCCTCTCTCCCTCTCTCCAAAATGATTAATAAACTTAGAGAATCATATTCAGTTGGCAATCAGGTAGTCAGGGAATACAATTTGAAATCGATGTAGAGCCTGAAATCTCGGCATTCCAGAGTATGAGGCAGGGAGATAAGGACTTGGAAACCAGCATGGATTACTGTCTGAAACAAAGTGAAAACCACACAAACATGAAACAAGAAGACAAAACAGAAACGAAACAATGTCTGTATAAAAACTTTCTAACACAGATAAGGTTAAAACTAAAAGTATCATCCTTTGGTAAATTATGGGAGGAAGGACAATGTGCACATTGAGTGAAAAAACAAAAAGTCTAAAAAACGAACAGCCTAGGAAGCACAAGCCCAGGTTGGTCCAGCTCGAAAAAAAAAAAAGAAAAAAAAAAGATCTTTCATTCACTACATGCACACATAAACATTCAAATCCTCTAAGCCTACAACATTCATAGAAAATGATAATCTTGGTTAAATCACAACAAAAAAATCTTGTGCGATGCTGAGAACAAATCACCCTAAATAAAGAAAATCACGATTTCAAATGTTTTTTTTTTTTTAAATAAAAGAAGTCAGAAACAATGAATACATTTCCACTGGTGCAGAATACAAAAACAAGGAAAACCAATGTGTGACATTACCGCTCATGTTAATTTGCCACAGAAAAAGGAGTGGGAAAAAAAACCCAGATGAGTTCCTAATTTATGTGATGATTACAACGGGTAAGATTGATTGCAAAGACTCATTATGGTTTTACTTACAAGCACTTTATGCTACTTCACTTCAATGAAAGCTTTAAGAATGTGTTTCCATCGCTCAAGTCGACTCCTATTTACCGTGCAGTGTAAGAAAATAAAAACATCTTCGATAAGCCGGCTTATTGTTCCCGTGGTTGGCTCCCATCATTCTTTCCATTCATTCATTGTATTTGGCTATAACTCAACGCAGTCTACACCACCAAGTGCCCCGATGACACAGTCTAGAACATTCCTTCCAAACACTGGATTTTGATTGGAAGAGAGCAGTCCGCTAAAGAAATCAGTTTGTTAAAAGAGCTCATGCTTTAAAGGGTTGCAAATTCTGTTGTAAGACAGCAGATAACGAGAACGTTTACATGGAGATTAAGTTAAAAGTTGTGGATGAAGACTGTCAGACCCCAAGCGGGCTCAGGGTAGTCTCTGGATCACATGATCGTCAGCTTCAATGTTGCGGGATTCTTCTGTGGTTTTGTTTTCTTCACTCGCGTATTGTTGTGAAACAATTTCTGAGCGCAGGGCATCCCTTCAGTATCACCTAATTCTGCGTAAATGGTTTTTGACACCGTTTTCTGGTCCAGTTATTCCAAAACTATATGGCTCTCTTTAAATTGCTTACTAGTTAAAAATTTCAGAATAAACTGTACAATTATTCAGGCAGGGCACAGAGAAGGTCAAAGCATTCTGTTTAAGCCCTGGGTTGGATCTTATCTTTGCTCTCAAAAGCTTCAAGATTTTCAAAGTAAAAGCCTAATCGTGATGGATGAACAATGGAGAAATACGTTTGCTTGCTTTAGAGGAAGGTTTTTGTTCTACTCAGTAACTCCAGTACGTGTGCTTAGCTATCCATTTCCCAACAGGACCAATATGCCATCTCCTGCCCTCGAAGTTCAGTGCAGCCCAGTTAGACTTTGAAAAACAGCTACATTTAGTACAGACCTTACCGTAACTGTTTGATTCTGTGTTTTTGTTTGTTTGTTTGTTTTTTGTTGTTTTTTAATGTAAACCCTCACAGTGCTTCTCTGATTTGTACTAGTTGGAAGCTCGGAGGCTTTACAACATTCGTTCTCCATCTTCCAAACACTGAGACATTTAAATACAATTCCTCATGATATGTTGCTGCCTATCATAAAATCATTTTGTTGCCAATTTATAACTTTAATTTTGCTACTGTTTTGAATCATAATGTAATTGTCTAATAGGCACGATATCTGAAATGGGACCCTGTGAGACTGATGTACCTTTATTAGCCTACACTAGTGACATATGTATGCCAAGTTTTATTACAACTTCCTTTTCCTCATCTGGATGGAAGCTTTATTTAAATTTATTTATTTAAGCTTATAAAAAACTCAGTTACAATGTGACTTTTTCAAAATGCTTTCAGTGTTATTTTTCCCTCCTTATATTCCCTCTTCTGTATTTTTAAACTCTATATTTGATTCCCTTATTTTTGTTATTAATTAATTAAATCATTATTTATTCATATATTAATTACTTATACCTCCTCATATTTCGTCCTCTACCTGGCTTTCTATACAGCCCACTTTTACTAAAGCCTTCATTTTACAATTTCCCCTTCATGCATTGTAAACTCTATGTTTGATTTCACCTTCCTTGGGAGATCCCCTCTCCACATATGGTTATTTTCAATAAATAATTTTATTTTAATAAAAATCAAAATTTTTGAAGACTCATTTATTCTAAGTCGAGGCCATCATTTTATCATAACAAAAATAGTCTATTCTAAAAAAGCCACTAGCACTATTAAATTAAAAGTAAATGTAATATAGAGTTTTATGTTTAAAGCCTAATGTTTTTAGTAGAGAGCTGTCAGTATATTTTCAATGATACAAACTGAAGATTTCTTCCCCACTAGGCCCACTGCTCCAATATTTATCGCGGAAAATGATGATCATAATTTTAGAGAAAGAACTAAACATCATAACCAAAGATATAACTGTTCCAACTTTAATGCAAATATATACGATTGTGCATAAGTAATTGACAACATCGTTTATACTTCTGTGTGCATGTGCTGTGCACATGAGAAACAAACTCATGTGATGAATGTGTTCACATGTGCATGTGCACACACGCATGCAAAGGTAAAATGTCAATGTTGGGTGTCTTCTATTCTTTTCATCCTTACTTTTAAACTATCAGGAATTGGAGCTCAACAGTTCAGAAAGACTATCTGTATCACCAGCCCCAGTAATTCCCTGTCTTTACCAATTCAGCACCAGGGTTTTAGGCATGAGTATCATATAAAAACCAGGACTGGATTTTACATGGGTTCTGGAGACCTAAACTCAGGTCATCATGTGTTGGTGAAAAGCACTATACCAACTGGGCCGTTTCCCCTGTATATTGTTTGTAATTCACTTTCAAACAATAGTCTGTGCATCTTCTTGACCAATGTTAAAAGAGTGTGTCTGGGTGTGTGTATGGGGGAGGAGCACCCTCTTAGAGACAAAGAGGAGAGGCATGGAGTTGTGGGTCATGGAGGGGGAGACCAGGAAGGAAGATAACATTTGAAATGTAAACAAGTAAAATGATTAATAAATTTCAAAAAAGACTGGATCTGTATGGACCAGCCAAAACAAAAACAAAACAAACAAAAACATCAACAACAATAAGAAAAAGAGTAGACAATGTGTTCATGATGGAAAAACATTGATCAAAGTAATTTACTAGTGCATGAAGTGTTAAAGCAAGAAGCTCTAAGCCTTCATTTTAATTGCTAACCCAATGAATAATTAGCAAATAAAAAAATTAAGGCCTCTATTTTGAATTCAGCGGTGGCAGAAAAATGTATGGACTCAGTGACTAAAGTAACACAGAAAGCAGCTTCTTTCTTGCCTCGTAGGACCACCTTCATTGTGTCTCATAGGTTTAGTATGCCGTGTTTTCACTTTCGTTCAATTCTAAAAATGTTTTGGTTTCCTTCTTAATGTCTCTTCTTGACTCAGTTTTCATTGAGTGGTGAATGGGTGAGTTTCCATTAGATTGTATTCTTCTTATTGTTTTTGATGTCTAGGGTTTTGTTTAAGATTTATTTATTTATTTTAGGTATAGGAGTACATTGTCACTGTCTTCAGACACAACAGAAGACTGCATTAGACCCCACTATAGATGGTTCTGAGCCACCACGTGGTTGCTTAAAATCGAATTCAGAAAAAAACCTCTGGAAGAGCAGCCAGTGCTGTTAATGCTGAGCCATCTCTCCAAACCCTCTCATATTTACAAAGTTACTAAGTTACATGAGTTACTAAGAAAGAGTAGTTTAAGCAATTACGTATCACTGGTCAGATAGACTGCAGTCTGTTACTTCAGTTTTCTTATATGTACTGAGGTAAGCTTTGTGTGTGATCAACCTTGGAGTAAAGTCCATAAACTACTGAGAAGAAATGCTATTATTTGGTATCTGGATGGACAGTGCTATAGTCATTTTCTAGGTCTCTTATATTTGTGATAATTGTGAATTACAACATTTCTTTGTTTCACTTTTGTTTGGATAGCAAGTCTATTGGTGGGATGGCAGTATTGACACCATCTAGATTCACTGTTTGAGGGTCCATATGTAATATAACTATAGTCCTGATTTTTCTCAGATGTTCAGTGCCCTTTTACTACAGTTAATGAATATATGGTGTCTTTTTCTGTCATTTCAGATTAGCTTTAGTTTGAAGTCTATTTTGTCAATTATTAAAATAGCTACACTTGCATGCTTCTTGTATTTATTTGCTTGGAATAACTTTTTCCATCTTTTTACTCTGAGCTGGCATCTATACTTGATGGTGAATTATATTTCTTGGGTGCAACAGAAAGATGGGTCCTGTTTTCTAATTCAATTTGTTATGAATTTAATTATTTAGTACATCAACACAGAGAGTCATCAATGAACAGTGTTTATTGATTTCTATTATTTTCTTGTTTTAGTGTGGGCTGTCCCATCATCCCTCTCTTTACTCATCTGGGATTATTTACTCCTTGTGTTTCCTTGGGTGTAGTTGACCTCTTTAGGTTGATGTAGCACTTTCTGCTGAGCTGGGCTATTAGGTAGACAGTATGGAAATTTACTCTCATTGTGGAATGTTTTCCTTTCTTTGCAGATTGCAGTTGATAGTTTTGCTGGTTATAATAGTCTTCGCTGGCCTCTGTAGTCTCCCATTTTGGTTTTCAGAATCTCCACTGAAAAACTTAGGGTTTGGCTCTGCTTCTCACTGGCTGTGTGAAGCACTCTTACTGTGTGGCAGCACTCAGGGGAGCAGGTCCTGTGCCTTGACCAGACAGCATAGTGAAGCTAGACCTGGTGTCGGAGATACAGGTGAGCCAGGGATGGGGGTGAGAGCATAAGATTGTTGGCCCTGCCATTCCTCTGCCTTCTGAAATGGCATGTGTGTGTGGAAGGGGAGTGGGATCCCCTTCCACACCTTAGCCTTCGACACCTTGGAGAGCTGTCTGTAAGATCATGAGAGCAAGAGCAATGTATGTTCCCTCACTGGTGTTGTCCAGAAGATCATGAGAGCAAGGGCCGTGAACCATATCTAGGCAACAAAGTGAGCTGGCCCTGATGGCGAAGTGAACCGGTTCCCAGGGTGAAAGTGGGAGATCTGGCCCCACCCATTTCTGGCTGCAGCACTTGGGAGCTTGAGTTCTAGAGAACCGGTAGAGGTTGTTCTAGAGACATGCATTTGTTGTAAGTGAGCCACCCAGAGGACCTGAGGGGAGGAGATCTGGCCCAGCCTCTTGCAGATGGTGGAAAGGCTTGGCTAGCAGGAGCAGTGAGGGAGAGCTCACAGTGGGAGTGGAGCTAAGAGATAGCCAGCTCTGCCACTACTTAGGCCTAGATTCAGGACTTTGATTGGCCCACCCCATTATCGATATCACTGTGAACTGTTGGAATCCGTGTAATAGCTCTACGTGCTGATCCAAAGCTACAGGATCTTCGTGACACAGAGCAACAACAGCATAACTAGGGGAAGTCTTGGTGAGGAGCCAATATTGATGGTGTCTGAGAAGCCAGAGACCTCAAACCACACGCCACTGACTCATTGCAATGAACATTCAGAAATGTTGAGGTGTGGACAGAAGGGTGTATTTTGAGAGACACAATGGTTTCCATGATAAGATGTTTTGTACACTTTGTTTATTTGTTTGTGTGATTTTTTTTTTTGGAGTGGAATTTGCAAAGATAGAGAGCAGATAGGAGGGGGAAGGACTGGGAATCAGGTACATAATGTGAAACTCACACAGAAACAATAAAAAAATATATATATATATATATATATATATACACACACACACACACACACACACACACACACACACACACACACACACCACACCCCATAGTCAGGGTTATTGTATTGGGCCTGTCTCATGAATTACCTGATATTTTTCCCTCATAGCTTTTGATATCATTTTTGTCCTGTCCATTTACTATTTTGATTATTATATTAATATAGTATCTTTTCTTTTCTGTCCCTGTCTATTTAGTGTTCTATATACTTCTTGTGCCTTGATAGGTTCCTCCTTCTTTAGATTGGGAGAAACTGTCCTCTCTGATTTTGTTAAAAATTATTTTCTGGGTCTTTGATCTTGGTTTGATTTTTCCTCTATCCCTATTATTCTTCTTGGGTTTTGTCTTTTCATGATGTCCCCGATTCCCTAAATGTTCTTGGAAGAAGTTTTTTGCTTTACCATTTTCTTTGACTGAGATGTTTATTTCTGCTACCTTGTCTTTAGCACCTGAGGTTCCACCTTGGGTATCTCGTAATTTGTTAGTGAGGCTCATCATCACCACTGGGGTTTTCACTGACAACTCACATTTTTCATTTCCAGGTTTGTTTCAGTTTTGTTTCCTTTAGTGATTCTTATAGAGTAATTTTAATCTAGTGATATGGCTGCTCTGACAGAGGATCACATCCAAGGACCTCCCAGGTCTGCGTGATCCCACTGGAATGACGCATCTTTAATTCTAAATATCCAGAGTTCAGAAAGAACTAGAAAGAATACATTTTACAGATTCTACTTCTAATTTCACGTCATGAGGTGTTTTCATTATTTAATTTCAACTACTTCTGTTTGCTTGTTTTCATGGTCTTCTTTATATTCTCTTTAAGGTTCTCAAAGATATCCACGATTGCTATTTTGAAAAGTCTGCCTTTTGCTTTGTCTTGACTGCATTTATCACAGCATCTTATTACATGGACTGACTTCTAGAGGAGGAACATTGTATTGGCTGTTTGTATTAGTGTTGTTGATGTTGTTGTTGTTGTTGCTGTTGTTGATGTTGTTGTTAGGAACAGACATCTGGAATTAGGATGTTTGAAGTGTTCATTAGTGTAGATATCTGATGTTGTCTTTGTTGGGCAAATGCTCTTTTTGTTTGCTGTTGACCACTTTGAACCCAGTGTTAGTGTCATGGCTGTGCAATCCCTGACACTAAGATTCCTAAGGATCTGTACAGAAATGAAGATGACTAGGAGGAAAACATTGAGAGTGGCAGTTAGAAGAAGGTATGTGGCATCCTCACCAAAGTCACAATGCCCAGGAATTATAGGTGAGGTAGGGAATGGTGAGACTACAGTGTTGTCTGCTACAAGACAAACACTGAATCAAAATAGGCAGGAATGAGGATGGGGGTACCTGTGTCCCTGCTGAGTCAGACTTTCCAAGCAATGGAAGTAGGGAAGGAGGAGGAGCTCCTGAAAATAGGTTTCTACATGACTGAAAATAAATCAAGAGTTATCAGAATGGAGGACAGAAAGGATAGGAAAAATTACCTAACTTGATCCCAGCTCATAGTGTCAGGAGGCAGGGGATAGTCCCTGGTAGAGAGTAATTATATGAATATGAGAGTCACAACAAAAGTGGATATGGAATAGAAAGGGAGTCTGGAGGGTCCTCAGGAAAGGGCTAAGTTAAGTGCATACCAAGAAATGCCTTCTCTAGAGAATGAACATTATCTTTATGCTCAAAGTATGTCACACATTTCCCAACTTTGACACCATGGTGTGGTATTTTTCTAAAGTGTGAGGCTTCATACCATTTTGATCATCTCCCTATCCTTTTCTGTGTGATTTTTCCTGAGAAGACAAAGCAAATAAACAAAAGCAAACCCTCCAAAGCAAAAACAAAACAAAACAAAACACTGTTCACTCTATAGAAGGCAACAATTATAGACAAAACAAGTAGTTGCATGTAAAACCATCTAAGTGTATGAGTGAGATTACTGGAGTTATTTACCATATTGTGCGGGAGGGATTTCTACAGGAACATTCAAAACTCAAAGGCAGCTGTGTGTCTGAAAACCCCTACCACGTGAGTGATGACTCATGAATGCTGTATCTCTGGAGTTCTTTGTGTAAATTCCATACAGCTCAGCTAGCTGGTCAGTGTCTCATTTTCCCAACAACTCGTTCTCTTATAAAATCTTATGCCTAGTAATACTGTATCTTGTTAGTCTGTGTTCAGCAGATATCCCTGGGAGGGCTGCTCTTATTTTTTGAAGGGAATAGAAGGAGATGTGGATCTGGGGAAGTGGTGTCAGGGAATGGCTTCCTTTGGGTTTTCTTGCTGTGAAAAGACACCATGACCAAGGCGAGTCTTATAAATGCGAACATTTAATAGGGGCTGGCTTACAGTATCAAAGGTTCAGTGGATTATCATCATGGTGGAAAGCGTGGTATCATGCAGACAAACTTGGTGCTGAAGGAGCCAAGAGTTCTACACCTTGATCTGAAGGCAGCCAGGAGGAGGTTCTACATCGCACTGGCCAGACTTGAGAATATTATATGAGAATTCAAAACCCCACCTCCACAGTAACTTCCTTCCTCTAACAAAGCTACAACTCTTCCAATAATGCCACACTTCCTAATGGTGCCACTATTGATGGGCCAAGCATATTTAAACCACAACAGGGGTGGACTGGGAGGGATTACAGAGGGGAAATTTCAGTTGAGATTTAATGTACAAAAGAAAAAGAAAAGAAAAAACCTTAAAGTGTCTTTTGATCTCATTTATTTCGATCCCACTCATTATTAACCCCAATAACTGTGAACAAATATTATTTTGCCCTCACTCATTTCTCTTACCATTGTTATGTAAAGGCGTGAATGAAGTAATATATTACCTCATTTATAATGCTTAATCAGAATCTTAAAATGAAAGAAAGTTGTATGAGCTACAGTTTCAAAAAGATCTCTCATGAGATTTGATAATACTCTAAACTGTGAGACTTCATGGTGAAATCATATTATTTCTAAAATTGATTATTTCTCATAAACAGACAATTAAACCCTGGAACCTTCTTGAGAAGTAGTTGTGTGCTGAGAATTTCTTCTTCTCTGACACTTGAAACGGAGATATACTTTTTGGAGTATAGATATTTACTGAATGAGTGCAAAAATATTTTATGTTCAATTTCAAGATTTATTACATCAGTGTCACACAATTTTCTTTGACATAAAATTTAATGGGGAGTCAATAGTTGATGAAAGCACTAATACTCACTAGCATATATCTGAAGGAATATTTTAGCAAGTCATTGATAAAAAGGTAAAAATAATAAAATTTTGTGTGTCAGAGAAATTAAAGTGACAGGTTTTAATAGTGATGACTGACAAAAATATGAACAATTTTAAAAGACATACGCTTGTTTAATATATTTATATTATACAAGTTATATATTTTAAGTATAAATAGTAAACTTAGACAATATAAATTGCATATTAAGCAAATAAGAATGAATTCTAAAATATGAACTGTAAAAAACCTCTAGAAAATATTGAAATAATTATTTATCACCCCCATTTAATATGTCTGCATGCTCACTCTCTTGGTGCTTCAGCTCTGTTTACTATGGGTACAGCATTTGAGAATGTAAGTCCTGGTCTATATATGTTTCATCACTGTTAGAAAAAATATGTGTAATTAAATCCACTAAATTCAGAAGTAATAGGATTATTAGGTCTTATAGTTCAAGCTTTGAAGACGATAAAAAATAAACCCAATTTATTGGGAAATCCATTAATATGTAGTAATGCTATGTTTTGAATCCTAGTTACATCAGTACAACATTTCTTTCTCTGTCTATCTATCATTTAATTCCAGATCATGATAATATAGCTTAACAGAAATTAAGCTGTGTTCAGATATAAAAGTAAAAGGTACTTTTTAACATAATGTGTTCAATGTGATATTTGGTCCCACTCTGACAAATAAGAGACTTATGTAGAATGACCTATGGAAAGGGAAGTTTATACATAATAATACCATGTAACAACCATGTATTTAGTTTCATTTCTATCCACAGGTAATGAGAGACCCACACACACACAACACAGGCACACAGATCCACATACACCCACACCAGGCACACATACAAACACACACACATACATACATACGTACATACATACATACATACATACGTACATACATACACAAACACATGTGAGCTCATACATATATTTCTGGAAGATGTTATGTTTATACTTACATAAAATACATATAGTGCCTATATAATACTGTGCATAGATAATATTAATAATGAACCTAAAATAAATGCAACATACAGATACATAGTTATAACCATGAATTTATTTTACCTTGGAGTTACGACTAATTTTTGTTGTCAGCTTGACTAAATTTTAGAATTTACTTAAAGTCAAGCAGAAGGGTACATCTGGGAGAGATTATTATTATTATTATTATTATTATTATTATTATTATTATTATTTACTATCATTATTACTATATCATTTGATGTGAGAAGACTCACCATAAATCTGGATCTTTTGAGATGGGAAGATCCACCTCTAATCTGGGTCACACCTTCTGCTGGCAGCTTATATAAAGGAAATAGAGGAAGGAGGCTTTAGCACTTTGCCTGCTTGCCCTGGCAAGCGTTCCTTCACTGGGATAAGAGTTGACTACTTCAAGATTCCAGAGCATTCTGAAGAACAGCTGAGACATGCAGCCTCATCAACTGGACAACTACCAACCAAAAGGCCAGCTGTGCAACAAAACAAAAGGAAAACAAAGGCACCACCGCCCCTCCAAAAATAAACAAGCAAACCAAACCAAACAAAGGCCTTGTATTTTATGTTTGTAAGGCAGTTCTTATTACACGAGGTAGGTAATGTGTAAGCCATTTTAATGAATCTGAAGGGGTTCACAAGAGTGTGGAGAGGAGGATGTTCAACCATGATCTGCTTATTTAGTCTTCTCGTAAAAGGGGTAGATGGTGAAGAATGTTTACCCCAGATGGTAAGCTAAGAGCTGGGGATGAGAGTGGGGAATTTGATCTGGAGAAACAGATGGGGAGGTCTGTAGTCACCTTGCCTGTTCCCCTGGCTGGTCTTCGGGTTAGCAGGCTGTTCCTGTGGAAGTTAGGGACTGAGGTAAACCAAGTGTCCTGAGGGAGGGAAGGAAGGGAAGATCTGTGGGGTCCGCGGGAGATGTGAGTAGTGTGGAAAGGGCTTGCAACAGATGTTCTGTTGCAGAGCTAAGGATGAGCCTGGGCATTGGGTTTGCAGGAAAGGGGGAAGTTTCGATGGTCGAGTCCTTAGTTGGCTTCCTTTTCCCTGTTTGCTTTGCTGTTGTGTTCTCAAGGGATGCTTACTGATGTTGGAAGCTGGAATACAGGGATGAGTAGGGGGAAGGTTGGAGGAGAAGACCTTTATGGATGTGATCAGACAGGAGAGGAGGAGGACAGGAGGTTTCCTGCTACAGCACTGGGGAAGAGACTGGTGTGGTTGGGACTGGAGGAGCGGCTGGAAAAGTGAAGATCTGTCTTCGTTAGTTTCTTTGTTTTTGTTTCATTTTTAGTTCCATTTTGGTGTTTTGGCACATTGGCCTTTTGGTTAGCAGGAGCAAAAAGAAATTTCCAAGGCAGAAGGGATAACAATTATACTAAGTTATTATAGGCTTACAGGATATTATATAGAAAAGGACCAGAAAGGAATCTTCTTTTATTTTTATTGCTAAAGTATTAAAAACACATAAAAGTCCATTGAATGATGCAATAGAGAACGATCGAATATGTTATCAAGGAATGCCCAAGAATGTTTTAAAGCCAAAGGGGCCAATGAATTCATACCCATATTGGAAAAGTGTTTTGCCAACCCAGACCAATTTTTCATCATAATTGAAAAAAAATCAAAACTTCCTATAATTAAACCAAACTAATGTAAGTTAGGACCACTAAAGTATCTCTACAAAAAATACCGAAAGGAATATTTCAGTATGAAAAGAAGAATAAGTGTATTCAGGAGGTCACATCAGAAGAGTCAACAATGCTGAACACTTAGAGAAAAGGAGTGTAAAAGAGCAGCTCTAAGTCAATAATACACAGAAAATCATCAATACACACACCTTTCAATGTCAGGTCTAAATAATAATGATCTGAATCTCCCTAAGAGGGTACAGATAAGTAGAGTGGATTAGAAAACAAGAACCACTTTTTGGTGACTTGAAGAAAGGCACATCACAATCAAAAAACAGATAGATACAAACTTAAGGTAAAAGGATGTGGGGAATATTCCAAATGACAAAATTCAGAAGGCAGTGGGTATTGCTATTTTAATATGGGACAAACTAAAGTTCAGGTCAAAACTAGTGTGAAGAGATAAAGAAGGCCGCCTTGTACTCATCCTAAGGGATCACGGAAAAGTATTGTGTTTCTAAATGTGTATGCACCAAACACAGGTGTTATTAATTTTATAATATAGATATTACTAAATGTGAAACCATAAAATAGTCCAGATCGAAGAAATCAAAAAAGAAGTGAAAAATGGAATTAAATCAAAATATAAATACATCAATCCTACATCTACTTTTTAAAAAGATAAAAGCAGTCCAGAAAGAGACATTTATAATGTCAAGTGTATATAGTATAGATCAAAGAAGAACTCACATTAATAATTAGGAGATGAACCTAATGTCTTGATAAAGCAATAACATATCACTCTCAAAATCAGTAAATAGACATAGAAAAATAATCCAAATCAGGGGAGAAATTAATAAAATTAAAAACAACACAAGGAATAAATGAAAAGAAATGTATCTTAAAAAGTAATCAAAACTATCACACCTTTAGTTAAACTAACTAAATGGGAGAGAATACACAAATTAGAGACAGAACTAGAGACATAAAAGACACCAATGAAATTAAGAAATTATAAGAGACTTTCTTAAAAAATAATCTACATTAAGCCAAATTGGTAAACTCAAAATAAAAGAATGGTTTGTTAAACATATATGTAGGTGTGGAAATGACACCAAGGCCATAGAAAGATGGCTCATCGTTTGAGAGCATTGGCTGCTTTTCCAGAAGACGTTAGTTTAAATTGTAGCATCTACATGGTGGCTAACAGCTCTCCATAATTCCAGGTCAAGGTGAGCAAAGACCTTTTCCAGCCTCTTTAGAAAATGGGTACAGTGTGATGCACATGAATTTGTGCAGAAAATACACCAACACATATAATAGTTTAAACAATTTCTTAGAACATGAAAGTGATACATAGCAAAAACAATCATGTTGATGTCATAAAACTGAAGGCATAGGAGTGATTACAAGGTAGAAGGTGGGTTAATCAAAAGTTATGATTTATAAAAATATATCATGATATCTCAATACTGTATAAGATAATTGTTAAAAATTCAAAAACCTAAGAGGTTTGAACAGAGGTATCCTACAGAGAATGGACAGAACTGCTCGTCAGAAATTTCCCAGAAGCCTGTCAAACAACATGAGCTGTTCCTATTGTTTTTGGTTCCCCATCTTAACTAGATTATTATACCCTGTTGATAATGATACCATACTCTGAAGGACAAAGAAAAATCAACCTCAAAACGACTATGAAACTTCTGCCTTCTAGCTCATGCTACTATGGGACAATGCATGCTAAAATATCAAACTTCAGGAAAGGTGTGCCCATTGATAACACAGTGGCATGACTATCTTGGGGGTACGCAAAGATATTCTGAATGTATTCAAGGTAAAATCTACCAGAATGGATTCATGCCTAGTGTTCTAAGCCTGGTCAAAAACCATAGACTCAAATACCCATAAACCCTAGAGTACAAATTATATGTTATTTTTGCTAAATTCAAATAAAATTATCTTCTAAATATGTATATTCATGCCCATAGTCCTTGGCTGTTCTCAGTCCTGGTCAGAGAAGCTCCCATTGTGCAGGAGGGAACACTTAAATGTTATTAATATAGTTATTAAAAAAGTCCCACGATCAAAAATGGCAGGAGGAATGGATTTTTTTTTTTTTTTTTAGAACAGAAGTAAGTTTTAATTCATTGAAAAGTGCAGCAGTGAACAGGGTCCGTTGAAGGGCACTTTCTAAGTGAGTGGCTGAGATGACAGATCCAGGGCAGAGGAGCTTCTACAACAGGTGATGCTAATAAAAGAATTTACAAAGTCCATTGAGCGGAAAGTGCTGGAGGAGGAATGGATTTAATGCTCAAACATACTGTCCTCTCCACTTGGTGTGGCTGTTACACTCATGAACTCAGTTGTTATGCTCACCTATAAGATCTGTACAAAATCAAGTCAGTCAATATCTCAGCATGAATAGAGACGAATCCGAAAGGTCTCACCCCTAGCTGAGAGGATCTATCATCACCTGATGGCTGTTGAGGGAGAAGTAGTTATTTGTCTTTGGGGGCATAGCCAATGATAAGCACAGCAAACAGTGCCTCTCTTCTCTATTCGACATGCATACATTAATTTGACTTGCTTTGGGAACCTGCTTTCCTCTTATTGAGTTGCCTTGCACAGTCCTGATGTGAAGGTTTCTGTCTGGTCTTATTATAATCTTGTTGTGCCATATTCATTTGATGCTCCTGGAAGGTGGAGGTAGAGACAGGGATAGAAGTGGATCTCAGGGAGAGAAGAGGGGGGAATGGGAGGAGTGAGGGGCAAGGAAGCTGTCAGGTAGTATCGCATGAGGGAAGAATAAATAAAAACTTAAAAATACACTAAATAGTAAAGGAGACTATGTAAAGCTTGGAAAGAAAAGTGCTAGGTGGCTTTGAGGACATAATAAGGGGATGACATAAGATAGATATAATGAAAATACATTGCTTACATGTATAAAAATGAATTATATAAATAAAAATTTAGAACAGAACACACATAAAATAAATTTGTAATTGATCTTTGACATAAAACTATCACGACATAATAACATTTTTCAATAAGAGTCTTATGTCAGAGGTCTCTGAGATTGTGAGTCTCCAAATGGCCCAAGTGTTTTTCGTAAAAATAATAAATGGTCACGAAACCCACAAATACTGCTCCCCTCTTTCCACTGTGATAACTTTAAAGTCTTTTTCTGGTTTCCTGATTGCCTGGATGTGGTCATGCTAGGTAAAACTGTAATTGTATGAATAATCATCACTTTAAACTTACTGTCTTCTGAACAACATGGACAGAATCTGAAGGTAACCTATGTATCTGTAGACATGAGGTTTCTTCTACTTACCTTCAGCTGTCAAATGGGTCCAGCCTAAAGTCTCTGAGTCAGTTGAGAGCTATTGAGATCAGACTGGCCTGTGGCTACATCTGTGAGACATTCTTACAATTGATGATTGATATGGGAGAGCTGTGGTAACTGTGGATGGTACAGCCTCAGGCTGTGGATGCAACCTCTGATTTGCAGGAAGGGTAGCTAGCGATGAGACAATGAGAGAGCAGGTGGGTCGCATTCCTTCGTGATTTTTGCTTCAGTTCCTGTTTGAGTTTCTGCCCTGACCTCCCTAAGTGATAGATTGTAGCCTGGAAGTATATAGAAAATAAAACTCTTTGCTCCCCAAGTTGCTTTTGGTTTGCAGCCTTTGGTTGGTTTTGTTGTTTTGGGACAGCAAAAATACTGTTAGCATCATTTAAAAAATCAAAATGTGTTCCCTAACAATTTTAGATGTTACCCAAAGTAATTAGAAGTATGGTTAGACTCCTTTCTTCTTTTGCTTTTAATTTTTTCCATAGATTATGTTAAGCCAGTATTAGTAGCCATACATGTTTTATTTTCTTATTTTTGGGGGGGAAGAAGTGTTACACACAGGAAGATATATGAATCGAATTAAAAGTGAGTTTCAAATGTTTATTTATTTTAGAGCAATGAGGTGATAAAAGAAGATTTTGTTTTGGGATACGCGCCAAGATGTCTTTGCTAATAGCTATTTGGTTGCTATTTTATTTATTTACATTTTTAGAGTGTTATGAGGCAAGATATTTCTATATTGCTAAGATTGGTCTTGAATTTATAGTTTCAGTAAACTCTACTGCCTCAGCCCCCTCATAGCTGGCAATATAAATGTATTTTCCCCTTTTTTTCTCGTACATACTTTTTAATGAAATCCTCTCAGAAATATGTTCTGCTAATCGTGGTGTTATTTTACAATGAATTACTGTTGTAAAACATCCTGCTTTGTGAGTAAATTCTCTTACCCAAAAGAACACCCAACAGAAGTAAAAAATAATAATTCATGCTTGAACCATAATGCACACTCTTTCTGAAAGCCTGTTTAAAAATTATGCTTCAAAAAAGATTGTTAATGGAATTATGCATCACTTTATAATTAACCAAACCTACAACAAATTAAAGCGCTGATTGTGAAGGCAAAATAACACTAATCTATAATTATAATCAAGAATAGCATTAACTGCAAACCTTAGCCAGCTCAACACAAAATTTTTATGGAAAGTAGGTACCACGGGAGAGTCAACTTGAATCTAAAGCAAACTATATAAGTGTACTCACAGGCTTACACAGTTCTGATAGACCATTATTATTTATTTTGAATGGTTCCTAGCTGTTTGTGCATAAGCCAAAATTATATGTTGTTGGCTCTCATATTTTCCACAAGTTAAAAATAACTTAAATGTCGACCTTTTTAACCACCTTTCATTAGAACTCTTGTTCTCTGCCTTAAAAACCACTTCTAGAGAACATGAGAAGCCCATAAACAGAGCAATATTATTGCAATAATATTATAATGTTAAGAGATTTAGGCTGTTTCAATTAGATCTCTATATATCATAGATTGGTTGAGCATTCCTATTGCTAGTAAAAGAAACGAGTTCATAGATAAACTGTCTTTGATTGACTTCAATTTCTTGGCAGCTGTAAACATCAGATCTCAAACGATCCATCATTTGTAACGTGTGCTTTGGTACAGAAAGGACTTAATTAATACAAAAGTCCAAATGATGTGAGTTGTTTATATTAAATGCTTTGCAACAGACGCTGACCGGAGCTTTATTCAACTAGGGATGAAAGCTACATATTTTCAGAGATAACATTAGCAATATTAAATAAGGAAATGCATATGCATCATTTTATATGATGTATGTAACTTACAACTCATACCTTATTGTTATTATTATTATAGTCATGACTTGTTTTTCCCTATTGTATGAAATCCAAGTGACCCTCTGCAAGTTCCATATTATGTTATTTAATGCACCTTCCAGTGCACTTTTAAATGTCTTCATACAAATATTATGTCACATTAAAGAACTGTTATGCTTCACCAATTTATTTTACTCTATAATCTTTTGGAATTAGAGTTCGTGAAAATGTTGTTTCTTAAGGGAAACGGTAGATATTTCATAGAATTATTAAATATCTAAATGTGTTCCCAATGGTTTAAAATGAATTGTGAACACACTTTGAGGGACATTGGTATCGTTTTCTTTCACTTCAATATACATCTTTAGATGTTTTGATGAAACTCTCAATGAACTTCACTAAACAAAAGTATGAGATCTAATGCTATGATTACTACAATTCATTGTAGTAATCTAAGGCAAATAAGTGTTCGATTAGCTTTAAGAGTAGATACATAAACATAAGAATATCTTAGAAGAACTACATCTTTTCTTTGGAAAGACTGCATTTTTAATTTTTTTATTTATTTTACATTCCAGATTTTATTCCCCTCCCGGTCCACCCTCTGACTGTTCCACATTCTTAAAGATTAGTTTTCAAAATAATTTCTATATTCATAAAATTGAAATAAAATTGTCTAATTTTGGGTTGTTTTTATACAACATACTGTGCAAATTGGGTTTATTAACTACACATAAATTTGGCCAAAATCACACAATAATTTAAGAATAATCTGAGAAGCTTTAAAAAGCGTTTTACATACACATAGTATATTTTAAATAGTTATATAACTTCTTTCATAACTGAAGAAACCAAGTTGCTCCCTATCCTATGGAGACAATGTTTGGTAGAAAAGCAGAAATAATGAGATGTCTGTCTTACTCTAGATGTGCCCAAAAGATGTTCAAACATATTCGATTGATTAGTCACTGATTCTCTTCCTCACGACTGAAAAGTATTAGAGGGAAAAAATTACCTCTCTTCATATTTATTTCTTTAGAAAAAAAGTTTAAAAAGCTCAGTGTCTAGAATATTTAAGAAATCTGAAATTACCATGTTATTAAGAAATTAATTTTAAGTTCAGTGTAAAAATGTATGAATAGTTTGGCATTTAGAAAGAGTTCATAATTTCACTTTAGTAACCACTAACTTATTTTCATTATATTTTTCTCAATGTTAACTCTTTTATTATAGTTTACACATACATGCAGCTTCCTACCTATAAAACATTGCAAAGAAAATTAGAAATGACAAGAATGGTTTTTATTCTTTTTATTATCTTTACTTCTGACAGCAAAAGATGCTTAATAAATCGATAAATGGATTTTCACATTGAATCGTACTACAGTTCCAAAGATATTGCTGCAGAACTAAAGTGCATTGAGAAATAACATATATTTAGTGTGGAAACGTAGGAATATTAATGGTTATGATGGTTGTGGGGAAGTTTGGAATTGGTTTTAGAGTCTAGATATGTTTGAAAATCCCCAAGCAATTTTGACAAATCTCAACTGAGCTAAGATTTTAGATAAACTTGAAAATCATTAATTTCAAAACAAGTGCTTGTTTAGAGTCTGATGTTAGAAGAAGCAATAAAAATAAGTTTTTATATGCTCATTCCTTATTTAAACAAAGCAAAATACATTTTATATTTTAATATTTATTTCATAAATGCAGTATTCCATATATATAAATGCATTTCTTATGAGATGTTTAAATGTAATTTTTCCATATCCTAGTGATTGCGTGTCTGCTGACTGAAGTTTTTTGTTTTTGCAGAGAAAGCACAGATATCTTTAATGATCTTTGGATATATACACTTCTCTTCAACCCCCAATTCTGACTTTTTCTTATCATATTTGATATTATAATATAATTATAATGTCTCCCTTCCCTTTCCTCGAACCAAAACCTTCCACATACCTCTCCCTATTTGCTTTCAAAGGTATGGCTTCTCTTTTATTATCATGGAATATATATATATATATATATATATATACATGTATATATATATTCATTAATACAATAAATTCAATCATAATATAAATTGCATTTATATTTTCAGGGCTAACAATTTTACATTGGATAAGCAATTGCATGGTCTTTAATGAGGAAGAGTATGTCTCCTACTCTGATCATTCCTTAACAGCCTATAGTTTCTATGGAAGATTAAGGCGTCATGAATTTACCTAGAGTACTTTGTCATGTCTTTGTGTTGTTCTAGTTGATCGCATATTTAGGCAGTCTTGGTGCTGAGACTTTATGGTGTACAGCTTCTGATATTGATAGGAGACAAAAGACTTCTTTATATTCTGGTTCTTACAATCTTTCTGCTCCCTCTCCCACAGTGTTCCACGGTCCTTATGGAGGTGAAGTGTTTTGTTATCTGTCCACTGGACAGTGTTCCACTCCTTTGCATATTGACTGATTGTGGGTTTTTGTAGGGCTATGTGTCTTTGAAAAAGAGATAGATAGGTAGATAGATAGATAGATAGATAGATAGATAGATAGATAGATGATAGAGATAGAGAGTATACTTATCTTTGAGTATAAGCATAAATATTTATATTTTTGTTTGAAACTCTGCTGGTTTAGTAAACTAGTGGTTGGAGATTATCCTCTAATAACCAGGATTTCACTAGCACTCAGTATTGAGGTAGGTTTCCAATACTAGTCATGGTTTCCCTTTTGAGGTGCAAGTCAAATTGGAAAGCTGTTAGTTAAATCCAAGGTATGCGTGCTACTAGGATACCTTAAAGTTATTGTGCCTTGATGGTTGTTGGTGTCATTCATACATATCATAGCTGGGTAGGACTGTTGGTTCCTTCCCTCCTTTGGAAACTTGCATAGTCTTCTGGAATCATACGATCTAGTCCTCACGGAGGAATAATTCAAGTTCAGTTCCAGCTCAGGAGGCCTCTTTGTCCTATTTCAGGAATTTGATAATAATGACTTACCTTCTATTTCTAGGAGATAACCGAGGGCAGTACCAATAGGCTGTATATTTGGATAGTCTCGTGGACAGGCTTGACCCGCAACTCCAAAGAGGGCTTCTTATGTTTGCTATTGCAAGCTTCCATAGGTGGTCTTGTCTTCTTGAAGGAACCATCATCAGCTCACTGAGAAAGATTAATTAAAACCAAATGTATATATTTATATATAGAATTATTGAATTATAGGGTTTTTAAGTCAAAGCTTAATACCATGACTCCTAAAGGCTGGCTTCTTCAGAAAGTTTTTTTTTTCACCCACTTTCGTCCTTCTGTTTTTACTTCTCTTTCCTTCCTTAAAGATTAAATCTTTTCCTTTTCTCTCATCTAATCACTTGTACCCTGCTGTATCTATTGCTCCCCAAATCCTCTATCCTGGAAATGGATACATTTTAATTCTCTAGTTTCTCCAGTTACTATACACTACATGCCCAAATTTGGAGTTTAAGGTTAGGAATCTCTAGTAAGATATAGCATGCTAATTTATCATTTTATATCTGAATCCTCAGTCAATATATTTTATAGTTCCATAAATTTCCTTGAAAAAATTTTTTCTTTCTTCTTTCTTTTCTTTTTGTCTTTCTTTTTGTTTTCTGAGATAGAGACATCACATTTACTGTCTTGCTATATTACATCATTAGAATCCAGCACAGATTTTTGATATCATTTATAGTATATGTGGAATTAATGAAAATATTGATGGATGTATCTACATATGGTAGATATTACTTAAATTTCATAATTAATTCTTAACTAAAATATTTGGATATATCTTGAATGTAGGTATATGAAAATTAAAATTTATAAAATACATCATTGAATTTCAAGATTAGAACCCCCTTTTCAGTTAGTGGCATTTATTTTACAGTATTCAAATTGAATTAAAGCAGAATAATTATTGTCGTTGAAAATATCATTTTTAATGTTTTTTAATTTATCTTTTGTCATAGTTAGGGTTTGTAATGTTATAGTAAGGTACCATATTCAACAGCAACCTATCATGGTTGGTTTGTTATCAAAGGAAAAAAAGGGCAATAACTCAGACAAGGTAGGAAACCTTGTAGAAGCTGATTCCAAGTCCGTGCGTAGTGTTGCTTACTGCCTTTTCAAGCTGATTTCTTAAATATCCAAGACCATCTATCTACCTATGGGTGACACAACCCACAGTATATTGGGACTTCCTATATGAATCAGAAATTAGGAGAATACAGCCTTGTGTACAGATAAATATTATAGAGGCATTTTCCTAATTGAGAGTATCTTTTCCCCCAAAATACTAACTTGTGTAAACTTAACAATAAAATTGCATGGGCTCCATTCTTGTTTCAGAAATTACTCCAGTTCATGAGGATATGAAGTACTTTTATGGACAAACATGCAGGCTCTCTCTTGCAGGTAGATGAGTTTAGGTAAATACATATGTTTTGTGAATCTGTCTTTTGAACTCCCTTGTACTTTACAGATAATTTTGACACCTCAATATTACCTTCCCTACAGAATATGTTCCTGTTACTTATGTGTGTTTCTTTTTCTTTTAACGGAGTTTTAGAAAATGACTTTCAGCAATGCATTTATTAGAAATGTGTACTTAGGTAGATGAACAGTTCATAAATCTGCATTTTTGGAAGTTAATATTTGAAGATGATCCCATAGCTTCCTTTTCACATTCCATGAGTAATAAAAATGTGTACACTTCTTACTAGTGCTAAAGATAGTTGTAGATCATGGCCAAATCCCTCCTTATGGACTGCTTTTTTATAAATGGCTGTCTATGGGTTGGTTCCCTGACCATTGGAGCAGGGGCTGTGTCTGACTCTGTTGTCTACCATTGGTTCCCCTTCCTCTAACTGGACTGCCCGGTTAGGCCTTAGTGGGAGAAGATGTACTGAGTCCTGATGGGAATAGATGTTCCAGGGCAGGGTGATATGCAAGCAGGGCCTTCTCATTCTCTGTGAAAAAAAGGATACATGAATAGAGGAAGGGATTTGTAAGGGTGGGACTGGGGGGGATTTGTAGGGATGGGAGCTGTGATCAGATGTAAAGTGAATAATAAATAATTAATGTGGGAAAAATGGCTGTCTTACTCGAGATGTCGTTTGAACTTCCCCCAAATAAAAACATAGATAATATGGGATCCAAAGGACAAAGTCTCTTGCTTCAATTTGGGACAACTTTAAAGGTTCCTTCTAAATACTTTTGTTATATCACTGGATAGTCCAAAATGTTCATTTCCTTTTCTCTCTCTCTCTCTCTCTCTCTCTCTCTCTCTCTCTCTCTCTCCTCCTCTCTCTCCATCTCTCCCTCCCTTCCCTTCCCCTTCCCTTCCCCTCCCTCTCCCCCCTCCCCTCTCCTCCTCTCTCTAGCTCTATCTCTCTAACCCATTCTCTCCTTTACATAACAACATAGTTATTACCACCACTTCATTATGAAACAACAGTGTACACATGCATCTTATATTCTAATTTATTGAAAAAAATGTCAGGAAAAGAAAGCACTGGAGACACATCTTATAAGGGAAGTTAATAGACTAAACACATCAAATGATTTTGGGAAAGTTATAGAGTTTTAAATACACCTATAAACCAGCGATTTAAAGCTTTGAGGTTGAGAAGTTGACTCAGCGGATAAATCACTTTCCATAGGTGGGAGAATCTAAGCCAGATGCTTAGAATGGCTTAGTATGAGCTGGGAGGAATCTCCAAAACATTCTAAGCTAGCTATCCTCCCGGAAGCTGTAACCAACTCCAGTTCTCAAACCAGGTCCTCTCATGAGGACCAACACCTGAGACTGTCTTTTGCCTTCAATATGAACTTAGTGGTACAAATTTGCCCACACTCACATAGACACCACCACAAAGACCTTAAAAATTCTGTACCAATCCTGACAAAGTCTAAAAGTTCAAATGAACCCTCTGTTAATTGTCTATAATTACATTAAATAAATCACTATTTGCAAACATAGTCCTAGCTCAAGGCCATGAGCATATAACTAGGAATACATTCATAACAAAAGGGATTTCTGTGTATATTCACAGATTTATGATCAGTAAATATTTTCACTAAAATGCAATGTTTATTTTTATTTATTTATCTATTGCTTCCTCTAGTAATTATTTGTCAATGTAGATTAAATTTTAACTATATTAGCACCTAATTAGTCTACATATTAACTGAAAAATTTGTGCTTTTAATACATACATATAGTAGATTGATTAAATGAGGTTAAATATATCTTTTTGCTAAAATATTTAACATTTACTCATGGGGACATCTTAGTGTTTTGAAATCTACAATATATAATTGTTATGACAACTCGATGAAGATATCTACTTCATTGAAACAATCTCTGAAGCCCATGGGATCTGGGAGATGTTTCAGATTCAAAATGCTAAGAATTGTAGCATTTTATACTAATACACTTTTAACTTAATGTTTGTATATTGGTTTTTGCAGGGCTCATGTCAGAAAGGGGATACGGGTCTCCTGAGATTAAATTTAGGTTAAACTGATGTAGTATTTCCCTGAGCCTTGGGAAAGACGAGGTGAGATGCAGACATTGCATTCAGAGCTGAGAGTTCCGCTGTTATATGTTCCCTATATTTTAAAAGTTCTGAGTCTGTATTAAATGTCATTCACAGTAAAAGGACGCTTCTATGAAGAAAACTGTGGGCTTAGAATTGGCATAACCTGTGGATCTCAAGCCAGCCATGCCTATTCTAAAATAGGATATAATACCTATTTTATTTGACTACCTTTATTTCAACCCAGTCCTTACAGAGAGAGATTAATGCTTAAATGATATTAGAAGAAGGTCTCAGCAAAAAATTCAAAAGTGGAAGACTCAAGTTATGCTTACATATTTATATGGTGAGGGCATTTATAATTAGAGAGGTGGAAAAGAGCAGGGAAGGAGTTGAAGGGGTGCAGTGTTTCGCACACTGGCAAATGGTTTTCAGGAGATGAATTTTTAAAGGCCTGTGAAGGAAGTCACTACTGTCAACTAGAGGTATAATCATTGATGTGTTATTCTTGGTAAAGAAGAAGCCAACGTCAGAAAGAAGTCAGGTCGAGTCATTTCTTTATATAGATAGTTGCCCCACATAAGAAAAGAACATTGTTGCTGTTAGTCGAGCAAAATCACACTGATCTAATATTTTATCTTATGTAGGTGATACTTCGAATGTATTCCTCCAGACCATACAAAATAACAACTGGTATTTTTTTTTTGAGTGTTAGTACTACTTTTCCTTTTAGAGAGCTTATGATGGCAATGTGTGGCATTTTTATTTAACTTCCAGAATTAAAAACTGTATTGTTGATTATGATCATAACTGTGATCTATACTTTATCCTACTGAATTTTCACTGATTGCTTTCAAAGTATATATCTCCTAGAAAGACTAGATGTAATCTTTATTTCCTTTAGTTTTCTAACATTTCATTATATTTTTAAGCCCAATATATTAAAAAACTTTTCTCACTAAGTCAACCAACATGACTCTGCACTAGACATATTTGGTATTGGAGATACTGTCTTACATCCATTCACCCAGACGACTAATCTTTCTTGTAAAACCTCCTCTTCATAGGCAGTTTTGTACATGTGTGCACAGACGGATGCATATTACTCTTACACTCTTGGATACAAACTCTCTTGCTTGCTGATACATATTTAGCCCTGGTTTTATCATGTGCCATTTTCAAGTTCATCTTCTCTTCATGAATGTATGACCAACTAAGAAAGTCACATTCTTGAAAATTGTCAATATTACTAGACTTCTTTTCTGATAAAAATTTACCATCGCCCTTTGCAAATCTTACCTTAGCAAATCTTCTATCTAAATCTTTTTACTTCTTTATTTGTTATTTTATTTATTTATATTGCAAATGTTGTGCCCCTTCCCGGTGTCCCCCTTTCAACCACCTCATTCTATCCCCCTCCCCTTTGCCTCTATGAGAGTCCTCCCCAACCCGCTCATCCATTCACCATTCTAACATCACCTTACACAGGGGTATCAAGTCTCTACAGGATCAAGGGCCTCCCCTCCCATGATGCCAGATAAATAAGACAATCCTCTGTTACATGTGTATCTGGAGCTATGGATACACTTTGGTTGATGGTTTCATCCCTGGGTGCTCTGGGATTCTAGCTAATTGATATTGTTTTTCTTCCTATGGCACTGCAATCCCCTTCAGTTACTTCAGTCCTTCCCCTAACTCTTCTGTTGGGATAAGCATGATCATTCTGATGGGTGGCTGTGAATTTTTGTATCTGTATTAGTCAGGTCCTGGCAGAGACTCCCAGGGAACAGCTGTCATAGGCTCCTGTCAGCAAGTGCTTCTTACATCAGTAATAGTGTCTGGGTTTGGTGTCTGAAGATGGGATGGATCCCTAGATGGGGCAGTCTCTGGATGGCCTTACCTTCAGTCTGTGCTCCATTTTTTGTTCTTGCATTTCATTTAGATAGGAACAATTCTGTATTAAACATTTGGAGAGGAGTGGGTATCCCCATACCTCAACTGGGGACGATGCCTAACCTCTGAATATCATCTCTACAGGTTCTCTCTTCCTTTCTTCAGTATTTGCAGCTTTCAACTGGGTCGTGGAAACCTCTTGCTTCCCTGGTCTTTGCTGTGGTTACTCCCAGTTCTCCATAGCCCACTGCTACATATTTCTGTTCAATTTCATGACCTGATGTACTTCTCTCTGTCTGTTCTCGAACCTAGTCCTGCCCCTCCCCCCTCCTTTCTCCCTCCCATCCACACTTTGGTCTTCCTTCTTAGGCTTCATATGATCTGTGAATCTTATATGATTTTTTTTTATTTTAACAGTTCCAACTGTTCCACTATGTAATTTATTTTTCCTATCTTCTAAGGTTGAATAAATTTTTAACTGAAATGATAAATAATAAATGTAAAGATATTTTAATTCATTACCAGAAATAGTTCAATTATATATGTTTACATGATTGTTGTATGTTTTATAAAAGAAAAATGTTTTTGACATTAATTTTAAAGAAGGCTAGTATATACTTTACAAATATTTTTCATGTATTAAAAGAGGATGGCTGAATCCAGTGCATATGAAGGCTCTAGGAAAAAAAACAAAGGAATCAAAAACCACCAGGAGTGGCCCGCAGGAGAAAATGAAGCTCATGTCCAACAGTGGGAAGATGAAACCAGAAGAGACCACCTCCAGCAGACAGAACCCAAGTGGAGGAATGGGGTCACCAACCCATCTTCTAGTTGCTTTAGGGAATAGCAACACCAAAGGAAGTCCAATAGTGTCAGCTAACCCAGAATCCTGGGACCGGACCTCCCAGAGTCTAATAATCTGTCAACCAAAGAGCAAACAACGTGTTAGGATGTAAATTGCGGCTCTGGTATGGACAAAACACACCAGGCCAAAATGGTCTCCTGTGGAGAGGTTTATTGGAATATCAGATGGATGGGGGAGGGGGTTGGTAGTAAGAGAGGAAGGGGGGGGGAGAGTAGAGGGAGAAAGAGAAGAGTAGAGGCCAGCCACGAGCATGTGAAGAGAATTGGGGAAGGGAATGCGGAGAGAAGAGACAAAGGGGGAAGAGGGTAAGAGCAAGAGAGCAAGAGCAAGAGAGTGAGGAGGGGGCAAGCAGCCCCTTTTATAGTGTCAGGCACACCTGGCCGTTGCCAGGTAACTGTGAGGTGGAGCATAGCTGGCTGTTGCCAGGTAACTGTGGGGGTGGAGCTTAAACAGAATGCTAACACAGGGTTCATCCAAGGACCCCTGAACATTATGTAGCAGAGGACTTCCTTTTTTGGCCTCAATGAAAGAGGATTTGCCTAATCCTGTAGAGACTTGAGGCCTCAGGGAACAGGGATACCTGAGAGGGGGAGTGTGGAGAAGAAGGGAGCACCCTCTCAGAGGCAAAGCAAGATAATGGGGTGAAGAACTCTATAATAGTTCATTGGCTAAAATTATTTCACTGTGAATAAGGCATGCCATTTTTGCTACTTTAGATCATTTAGGTGGACACAGCATCGAAGTACAAGCACACATTGCCACATCTGTCCCTCATCAAACAATGAACAGCACCTGAAAGCCGTGTGTTCATAAGACAAATGCTTGTCATGGTGCTTTTCTTGTTCTAAATCAGGAAATACATGGTTAGCTCTCAGGTGATTGTGAAGCTGTTTAACCTCTTTGTTGCACATTATCGCTAACATAGAGGGAAGCATTTATAATGATGCCCAAGACTATATGTTTCTAGAAATTAAGATTGTGTTTCTACATCTAGATATTCCACAAAGCATTAAATATCATGATCTAAACATACATATAACTAAGCTAAACTGAGGGTATAAACGGAAGTTTCAGAGTATGGAGACCCCTTTATCTTCAATCCCTGAGAAAATTATACTTATTTAATTCAGTTATAAATTATTATTTGTGCTAAAACAAAAATTGTGAAATTGTGCAAAATTTAGTTTTCAACCACATCTTGTCTAAGATTATCATGTGATTTCATAGTTACAACAAATTTATAAAGATATTAAATACATACACCTTAATATTTAAGTGTCAACTGCAAGGATACATGGAGAGATACTGTCATAGTTTGCAAAACAATATGTATTAATTTAGTTATGTTGATTCATTGTAACTAAATTTTGCTATATGTTTAGGCTTGTATTAATATATCAATCCTACGTAAAGAAAAATAAATTATAATGATTATTGCCTACTATGTCTATCTGCCTTACCAAAATACAGAAGTGAATTGGGTCAACTTGACAGAGTTGTAAAGAGATAAATTTATCTAATTAATATCAAAGTAAAAGTTACTTTGAAGGCTTTAGTTAGTTAGATAAATAAATTACTGATCAATAGTATTGCCAAAGTCTAGAGATATATGATGTTCTTGTCCATTATCACATTTATATGCTATTTTTTTTATAATGAATTCATATGGGGCTTTATTAGGACTCATAGATATTCAACATTGGAGTGAAAGTAAAATCATTTGTAGTAGCATTGATATAGATTGGGCAGAATTGAGCATTAGTCCTTCTGAGATTAATATTGATATGAAAACTGTGTCTATATTCTAGGAAAAGTGTTGGTTAATTTATTCCATCCAGTCAATTTCAGGAAATAACAAAGGTGTCACCTGCGCAGAACTAGAAAGGCTAAGGGATTCATAGGAGCCAGAAGTCAGAAGACCTATACGCTAACATTGCATTCCATAGAGCTTTGACAAAAATGCAATGCATTGCTTAGAAAAAAACCTTCGTGTATTTCATAAAAGGTTTTTAATTGGAAACTCCAAACCTAGGCTATACTTTATGACACTAAATCAGGGTTAGAATCAAAGAAAATATCCTTTTGGTAAGATAAATGCAATCAGTTTAATGGAAATTTCTAAGAGCCAAGACAGATATTTAAGAAATTATTTGCTCATTATGCTAAATTAAAAGGGAATTTAGGAATCATGAAAACAAAACTGTGTTTAAAATGTAAAATTTTGGCCTGATGACAGCAAAGAAAGGAAATACTGTTGTTGTTATTTTTCATATTTTACTAACATTGCCAAATTAGTCAATCAGAGGGGACTAGCAGGGATGTAAG